>NC_041364.1:23700575-23878075 GCF_900634415.1 Cottoperca gobio
AAAGATCTTTAACTCACACCTCCAGCGGAGCTTTTCAGCTATCCCTGTGGAGGTTGGGGGCATTGAACCTGAGTGGGTGATGTTCAAAACCTCTATTGCTGAAGCTGCGGTGATGAGCTGTGGTCTCAAGGTCTTAGGTGCCTCAAGGGGCAGTAACCCTCGAACACCGTGGTGGACCCCGGTAGTCAGGGAAGCCGTCCGACTGAAGAAGGAGTCCTTCCGGGTTATGTTATCCGGGAGGACTCCGGAAACAGTTGCAGGGTATCGAAGGACTAGAAGGGCGGCAGCTTCTGCCGTGTCAGAGGCAAAGCAGTGGGTGTGGGAGAAGTTCGGAGAAGCTATGGAGAAGGACTTTCGGTCGGCACCAAGGTGCTTCTGGAAAACCATCCGGCACCTCAGGAGGGGGAAGCGAGGAACCATCCAAGCTGTGTACAGCAAGGGTGGGACCCTGCTGACTTCAACTGAGAAGGTTATCGGCCGGTGGAAGGAGCACTTTGAGGAACTCCTGAATCCGACTAACACGCCCTCTATGGTTGAGGCAGAGCTGGAAGCTGATGGGGGATCATCGTCAATTTCCCTGATGGAAGTCACTGAGGTAGTCAAACAACTCCACAGTGGCAAAGCCGCAGGGGTTGATGAGATCCGTCCAGAAATGCTGAAGGCTTTGGGTGTTGAGGGGCTGTCTTGGTTAACACGCCTCGTCAACATTGCGTGGAAGTCTGGGACAGTGCCTAGGGGTTGGCAGACCGGGGTGGTGGTTCCCCTATTTAAAAAGGAGGACCAGAGAGTGTGTGCCAACTACAGGGGTATCACACTTCTCAGCCTCCCTGGTAAAGTCTACTCCAAGTTACTGGAAAGGAGGGTTCGGCCGGTAGTCGAACCTCTGATTGAAGAGGAACAATGCGGATTCCGTCCTGGTCGTGGAACAACAGACCAACTCTTTACTCTTGCAAGGATCCTGCAGGGGGCCTGGGAGTACGCCCATCCGGTCTACATGTGTTTTGTGGATCTGGAGAAGGCGTATGACCGGGTCCCCCGGGTGATACTGTGGGAGGTGCTGCGGGAGTATGGGGTGAGGGGGTCACTTTTGAGGGCCATCCAATCCCTGTACACCCAAAGCGAGAGTTGTGTCCGGATACTCGGCAGTAAGTCGGACTCGTTTCCCGTGAATGTTGGCCTCCGACAGGGCTGCGCTTTATCACCAATCCTGTTCGTGATTTTCATGGATAGGATATCGAGGCGTAGTCGTGGAGGAGAGGGGTTGCAGTTCGGTGACCTGAGGATCTCATCGCTGCTCTTTGCAGATGATGTGGTCCTTATGGCATCATCGGTCTGTGACCTTCAACAGTCACTGGATCGGTTCGCAGCCGAGTGTGCAGCGGTTGGGATGAGGATCAGCACCTCCAAATCTGAGGCCATGGCTCTCAGCAGGAAATCGGTGGATTGCCTACTCCGGGTAGGGAATGAGCCATTACCCCAAGTGAAGGAGTTCAAGTACCTCCGGGTCTTGTTCGCGAGTGAGGGGACAATGGAGCGAGAGATTGGCCGGAGAATCGGAGCAGCGGGGGCGGTATTACAGTCACTTTACCGCACCGTTGTGACGAAAAGAGAGCTGAGCCAGAAGGCAAAGCTCTCAATATACCGGTCGATCTTCGTTCCTACCCTCACCTATGGTCATGAAGGCTGGGTCATGACCGAAAGAACGAGATCACGGGTACAAGCGGCCGAAATGGGTTTTCTCAGACGGGTGGCTGGCGTCTCCCTTAGAGATAGGGTGAGAAGCTCAGCCATCCGTGAGAGACTCGGAGTAGAGCCGCTGCTCCTTTACGTTGAAAGGAGCCAGTTGAAGTGGTTCGGGCATCTGGTAAGGATGCCACCTGGGCGCCTACCTAGGGAGGTGTTCCAGGCACGTCCAGCTGGGAGGAGACCCCGGGGAAGACCCAGGACTCGGTGGAGAGATTATATCTCCTCACTGGCCTGGGAACGCCTCAGGATCCCCCAGTCGGAGCTGGAGGATGTGGCCCGGAGAAGGGAAGATTGGGGTTCCTTACTGGAGCTGCTGCCCCCGCGGCCCGATCCCGGATAAGCGGTAGACGATGGATGGATGGATGGATGGATGGATGGATAATAATAATAATAATAATAATAATAAAAATCATACATTTTATTTAGAGAAGCCTTTCCGTACACCCAAGCTGGCCTTACAGTGCATTTAAAAGTTAAAACAAAGATGGAAAACAAATTAGTCAAACCGACGGATAAAACAGGCAAGACAGAGTGTGGAATAACTGAGTGAAAGGAGGATCTGTGATAACAAGTTTAAACAGGTGGGTTGAGGTGGGATTTGAAAGTTGTAAAGGAGTCAGACTGTTTGATGTGTGGAGGCAGAGAATTCCAGAGCCTGGGCGCGTTGGAGCTAAAAGCCCTGGCTCCCATGGTGCTAAGGCGGGAGGTGGGGACAGTCAGGAGTCCGGCTGAGGATGAGCGCAGGGAGCGGGAGGGGGTGTATTCCTGGAGGAGGTTTGAGAGATAGGTGGGGGCGAGGTTGTTGAGGGCTTTGTATGTGAGCAGAAGGTTTTTGTAATCAATCCGGTGCTGAACAGGGAGCCAGTGAAGTTGGATGAGGATGGAGGTGATGTGATCAGACGATTTAGTGCGGGTAATGATCCGGGCAGCCGAGTTCTAAATGATTTGGAGTCTGTTGAGTAGTTTTGTGGTTAGGCCAGAGAGGATAGCATTACAGTAGTCAATCCGGGATGTGACAAATACATTAACCAGGATTTCAGATTTTGGTTGAGATTTAGACTTGCGTGTCGTCAGCATAGCAGTGAAAGTGGATGATATGGTGACGGAGGATTGTGCCCAGGGGGAGGAGGTAAATGATGAATAGGAGTGGACCCAATACTGACCCCTGGGGGACACCTTGACCTGTGGTTCCCCAGCTGGACAAACGGTTGTCGGTTGGTAAGGTAGGAGGAGAACCAGGAGAGTGCAACACCAGTGAACACAGACTGTGAATTACTGAAATAAATCATTTTATTATCTACTTAAACTTTCCCAGTTTATGGTTTATCAAACTACTAATGTTTTACAGAACACACACTAAATAGTAGAACATGATAAAAGGATACATTCCCATAACTTCTTCAAAACGTACACACTGTAAAAAATAAAAGCACTATTATGTGAGTTGGTATAAGTTTTATATTAAATTATATTTTCTTGCTTACAAATCTATGTAATTCTTATTTTTGCTCATGGACAATGACCCAGAAGAAATCTGGGGAATTGGCTGAGTTTTACTGCTATGATCAAGAAAAAAGTAACAAGTAACGAGAACATTTAAATTCCAGTCATTGTAATTGCGTTGTTTACTTTGACACTAACACTGGTCCCAAATCAGTTCCCTTTTGCAACCTAGAGCACTATACAGTATTTATTTACCACCACTTTATTTGAGCATCATTCTAAAGGTTATGTGTAGTGAGGAGAAAGTGCCCTCAAAAAGGCAATAATGTTTATGGGATACAATAGGTTACAAACAGTCCAACGCTACATCCTGTACATCACCATGATGTAAAAGTGGCTTCTCATTAGCTGTTGAAGGTTGTGTTTTCTACCTAATGAAGACACATCACCAACCATACCCCTGTTTTTATTACCTACAATCCCGTCATTTTGCAAAGGTGTATTTCTAAAAAAGGATCTTCTTTGTAAGTAGTCATTGCCATTTGTATAATGTTGAAGAAGTGACTACTAACACATGCTGTGTTTGAAGAGAATCAGTTATTGTTGATTCTAGAAGTTATCTCCAAAAAAGCTTCAACTAAAACTGGCAGACATGTCCATTGGTTTTTATATTGGGCAAGTCTGAGGGGATATCATGTACTGTACCAACTGACACTAATCAAAGACACTCCCCCCCCCCCCCCCCCCTACACACACACACACACACACACACACACACACACACACACAACATTTGTAATGACACCACTAGAAATCTAATCTTGCTGTACTGTGTTATATTAAATACTTAATTAACCCTTCCTAACCCATGATACTTTGTCGATACATCATTTCTCTTTCTGTAAACACACACACACACACACACAACATCCACAAACACAGTCTGTTTATGAGAATACATGATATACTCGGTGACCTTGTTGGGTGATTTGAACAGAAATTAAATTAATGTTGATTACTGGAGTCATGCAGTATTATTTGTTAAATGGGGCATTGAGAGAGAGATGGCACAGAGAAGAGATTTAAAGAGGTAAATACAGGGCTGCAGATCTGGGTCAGAAAGGCATCTTATTCATAGTTAGCCGTGGAGCGTGCATGTGTTAGATTGCTTATTACAGTTCAATACAAGTGTGTTTCAAAGAGCTACAGTAGCTCTTATTTATGGGTCGACCAGTATAACTACCTTTTCACTGGACATTAAACTTGATTAACGAATCTTGAGGATTCAGTTCTGATAGAATTATTGTTATTCAACCATATATGCAGTTCATGTTGAAAGACTCTTGCTTTCCAGTTTACCAATTATTGACTATACTGATGTTGTTTATCTAAATACATCCCTTGAATGTAGTTTACAATAATTCTTATAGCTTTGTATTATTAATCCTGCTACACCCAGATGGTTCCATGTTGATGTTCTATTCGCTTCAACCTCACTTCAAGTACATACATACATTTCTAATGCCCATATTGTTGAAAACTATCAACTCAAATTGTTCAATAAGACGTTCTAAAAAGGTCAGATGAGGGTCAAATCTTACACCTAGGTTGGTGACTGATGGTGATAGGGGTATGTTTTGACCAGAAAGGGTGATTTGGGTTATGGTGGAAGACTGGACCTGGTGTAGTGTGCCAACTAAAATAGCCTCTGTTTTTGAGCTATTTAATTGAAGAAAATGTTCTTTCATCCAAGCCTTTATCTCCTCAAGGCAGGTGTTCAATGATGATGATGTTGAAGATGATGAAGATGTCGACAATGGAACTGCATGTGGCATCGGGTCGGTTTTTATATATAGCTGTGTTTGAGAAAAAGGAGGAACAAAACGGGAGTTGTTACGTCCTCATCGGGACACATTAGCGTTGACAATACACAGAAGACATGTGGTCAAATGCGACATCGCCCACCAAGTGGTTTGAGTGATCATATCACAATGCTTTTCTGTCCACTTGTGATCTGATCGCTCAAGATGCATGCTAAAACCCAGTGTAAACAGGTTCTAAGATAATAAACTAATATGGCGCTTCTAGAAAATGTTTTTCATTTTTATTTGACTTAATTGTTTAAAAATGTTGGTTTGTAAAAAAAATTTTTGTAAAATCATTACAAAAGAAATGGGTGCTATGATTGTGTACTGCCTCACAGTCCATCATGTTCCTGTGAGCTGGTTAAACAATCAGGTTTAAATGACAGGGCAAATATATATTTAGCTTTTAACAAAACACATTGATTTTACCTGCAGCCTCACTGTGGACATTCAAAACAGAGCCAAAGAGAAAAAGTGAAATCCCATAATCTTCTGATGTTGTGAGTGCACATGTGTTTGCATGTGTGCTGTGTAAATGTGTGTATATAGATTATGTGTACGTGCAAACCTGAAAAGCCTTTTGGTTGAGCTTTGTTGTTGTTGTTCCCTCTTTTTCCAGATGTGTGTGTGCGCATGTGAGAAAAAATGAGAGAGCTACATTAGAGAGAAGGACTGCGAGAATAAGAGTGAGGGGTAGGAAAGGGTCCAAAAGCAGTCATATTCCCGCAGAAAAAAAGAAAAAGGAGAGTCACGAAGCAGATGGCTTACCTGAAGAGGAAGAAGGAAGGGGCGGGAGGGGGTGAGACAAGAGGAAGAGAGTAGAAGGAAAGATCAGAAGGAAGAAGAGAGCAAAAATGAGTGTTGAAAGAGGGGATGAAGGATATGGTAGAAAGATGGGGATAGAGGACCATAGTGTATAAGTGAGTGTAAAGCTCCGAGGCAGGTGGCTGTTTAGTGATTCTCAGAGTACTCAGCATAATCAGCTATGGCTCTCCATCCAGAGCTGCTCCATGTGAGAGCGTTGTGCTGCTGAAACACTGTCTGCAGGTGTTGGTCTAAGCTAGGCCGTAGCTGTTATAAAGATCTAGGGCTATGACAGCTTGTAGGTTATAGACAAAGTCTCCCTTGGCCACCCATCTTGTCTCCGACTCAAACTCAGGTGCGCTTTGTGACAGCTAGATTTAAAGTGGATCCACAGTGATGCATCATTCTAAAGCTGTGTTGAGACTGAACCCTAGACTGTATGTAAGAAATGGAGGTAGTGCACTACCGTTTTAATCCATGAGCAACGACAATTTAGCAGACGAGGTTTTGCTCATTGTGAATCTCAGGTCAAGGCAAATGATAGAGTATACTCTCAAGGGAGGCCTCGGACATGCAATGTGATGGTCACGTGATGGTCAGGTTTTGCGCGTCATTGTGAATCTCAGGTCAAGGCAAATGATAGAGTATACTCTCAAGGGAGGCCTCGGACATGCAATGTGATGGTCACGTGAGAAATGGGGAGAGCTGAAGGCATCCATATGCCACTATTTGGTGGCCTTGCTTACTTCGCTAACTTTACTTATATTACAAGATGGTAATCCGAGCCAGTAAAGAAGAGTGCTAGCACTGTAGCTAGCTTACCTGAAGTGATGCTGCCGTATGGGCTATGCTAAGGAAAGACTTGTCATTTTGACAGGCAGCTTGAGACAGCAGGAAGAGTTGGAGTTACAGTAGAAGCCCATTCAAAATATGTTTCTTAAATTTCTTCAGATGTGGTTTGGCTAATCCAATAATTTTCTGATTGCAATGACTTGTGTGTGCAATATCCCATGGTATGGTAGTTCTTTAATAACAACTGTCCTTTGTACTTAATAACAGTAGTGTTGAGCTTATATAAAGGGCTCAGACATTGGACAACATTGTTGGCTGCACTTCTTTATTGTCCAACCTAGATTTATTGAATTATTTACACCTACTAGTGCAGCATTAAATCCCCATTCAAGATAGTCTTTGTTCCTGTAGAGAAAGAGTATTACAAGAGTTTAATGTCTTGTATATTGACTACCTCTGAACAGCCCTAGAATGCTTAAGTTGCAGAAAGCAACCTTTCACCAGTACCTTCATGAGTCATGACTTGGTCCTCAGTATGGACAGTTTCCAATAGCATTTGAACATTGTTTTTTTAAATATCTTTATTTCATTTACATTTAAGAATAGGTTTTCCATCTGTAGTCCCTTCATTATAATAAACTTCAAAGTAACATTGTAGAGTCTGACCTTTTCTTTGATTATATATTTCCTTTTGGGCACTCAGTCTGCCCAACTCTTCTTTGCCTTTCCTGTACTGTCCAGTAATGTCATCTTTGTGAGGTTAAAGGTGACATGCATGCTGCCCGGAAATTAGATATTTACAGGAAATTGTTGTTTTGTTGTGCTATTCAAACCCCTGGTCAACCGCTGCAGAGGTGGGTAACACCTGAGGACCTCAATGATTAGTAGAACCTTTGCTGAACTGTAGGAACTTTGTTGAACTCGCATCTGAAAGACTTTTCCAAAACTTCTGAAGCAAGCATCAATCATTGTGCTAAAAGGATACCCTACCTTTTGTATTTTACCTATGTACAGGAGAAATATCCCCATACGAACTGCACACACACATGTAATGTGAAGGAAAAAGAAAAGTTCACTCGACATGAAACTGAAGTTGATGTGTGCGTACCTTTACGTAATCCTATCACACAGCCAGCTGAACTATAAACTCAGTGCTGCATCAATGAGAAATAAGATAAAAAGAGGAAGAGCATTGTAACAACATAGCATATGCCACATTTTGCAGCACAACACCCACACACTGTATATATAAACATATGAGAAAAATTCAAACATTAATGACATTACTGTGGATGTCTGATATTATGCCAAACTGGCATCTTCTCACCCAGCAGTAGATCAAACAGCGTCTTCGCCAAAAGCTTGGTGTATTTCTTTAAGAAACAAAGAGGAATAGGGAATGAAAAAATGAGTTGGATGGAATAGGGCCAGCGGTCAGTACATGACCTTGTTCTGGTCCAAATAGATAGCTCTGTCATCTGCTCTGTGTGTGTGTTTGCTCACGTGTTTGTGTGTCTATAGAAGCAGCATTATCAAGTGTCCTCACACCATCTCTGTCAAACCACAATGTGCTATCTCTTGCTGTCTATAGCTGCCCTTTTTATTTAAGTTCTTTATTCAAAATGTGAAGAGACCAATATAAAAAGAAATGGACAAACTGAAAGTCAATATATTTTGCTCAATATCACAAAGTAATTTCAATGCTTATTTGAGGCTGAAAAGGTTTAGATTGATGTTGAATTGATGTAATAAATGGTGGTAGAAATGGTTTTGTTGAATACCAAATGACACAGGCTACATATGACTGGCCCAGTGAAGTGTGCAGTCTCTTTGGAGAGCAGTTGAAAAGTACTTTGGCAAGTTTCTGTGCTGTTTGTACTATCTTGTGTTTGTTTTACATCTTGTTTTAATGCTTTTTATAACAATAATAGCATAACAGCCTGTCATATGGAAGTGCATTTTCTTTTTTGTATGGATGATGTTTCCACTTCCCAAATACAGACAGTTTATTAATCTTAAGGGTTGAATTTACCCGAAAATACCTACAAACGACATACCCAAAGTAAATTGAAAGCTGCTCTTCAACCATTTGCACCAGCTGCATGATTTTGGTCTCATTCAAAAGATCTCTTTTTGTTCTTGCAAAACATTGAATAATCACTCCAAGTGCTTCTGGCACTGAGTAATTGTGGCCTGAATAAATAATAAATATAATTTTGAAAATACATTTATTTTGTAAAAACAAACCATGGGAAGTGACGCATGTAAAGAATGAGGTGTTCATTGTCTATACCAGCGGTCCCCAACCTTTTTTATGCAATGGACCGGTTTCATGTAAAACAATATGTTCGCGGACCGGGGAGGGGGGGAACGATACAGCCGGCATAAAAACAAATATAAAGTGCATAAACAAAAATCTCCATTACGCTGAATTAGTGGGAGCCTTGAGCTTGTGTCTCTGCAACGAGCCGGTCCAATATAGGGGTATAAATTCTTCAACAATAGTAAAAGGTTTCTTCTCTTAGTTAGTTACTAAGTATGACACTCTCAGTGAACTCGCATGTGTTGATGTGGTGGCCATCAGTAATTGTTCATGTTCATTTCTTTCACAAAACTCCCAGTGCTTGTCTTTTAACGCCGGGTGCCGGCGTTATGAAGGCTTCGTTGCCTCATGTGCGAGCCTGTATATTATGCAGAGCGGTGCATGAGATTCACTTGTAGCGATAAATACGTATTTTAAGTAGGACTCCTGATATTGTCTTTTAAATGTCTCCTCATTGGGTCTTTTCCCTATACCAAAAAAGCTCTTTAAAGACATTTGTTTTCCTCTCATTGTTGCTTGTGGGCTTAATTTTTTGAAGTAAAGTATCACGTGATAGACGAGCGTCTTGACATGTGTCAAGAGACACAGACGCACAGACAGGTACCGGTCCGCAGACCACTGGTCTATACGATGCGCGCGCCACCGGGAGTCTGAGCTGATACTGGGTCAGCCTGTCAATGAAAGAAGAGGGTGGGCACTTCCTTGTCAAGTTGACACTCATTGGCGCATGAAGTTTGTAGATAAGCCAAAGAAGCTCCGATTGGCTCAAATGAAATGTCAATCTAACGCTAAGCTTCCGCCTGCAACGATTGCAACAGCTGTTCATGGACTTTTATCAATGTGACGATGTTCACGGAGGATATATTTTTACCAGAGACAAACGTGTGGACATCTGGCAATGGTTTATGAGCGTCTTATTCAAAATATTGCTGAAAAGAGGATATTTGAGGCTTTATAGGTAAGTAGGCTCAAAGTTATGATTTTGATTTTGAGTGTACTTGCTAGTTTGAGGAGCTGATTGTACCTGCTGTTGTGATTTTCATCTCACTATCTAAATAGACGAGATTCTAAGCTTTCTAAAAAAAAATGTATATATTTATTTTTCAGAATTAAAAAATGTACATGTACATGGCGCAATAAAACTCCTCGACGGCCCATCAGTTATGACTGCACTGCATGCTGCACTGGCTCACACTGACCACTTCATGGTCCATACGATTCCTGTATATAGGCAGAAATGTAAGCTTTATAAACCTTTTGTGAGGACATCTAAGAAGTGGACCAGAGATGCTATGGAGGATCTACAGGCATGCTTGGACTGTAGTGATTGGAATGATTTCAGGACTGCTACCAACAGTCTGGATGAGTACACTGAGTCTGTGACGTCCTACATCAGCTTCTGCTCTCCCAGCTGCACCTGCCTGACTCCACCTGCAGGTGGATCAAAGACTTCCTGTTTGACAGGAAGCAGCACGTGAAGCTGCGGAAACACATCTGAGACTCCCCTCGAGGCTGCGTTCTTCCCCATCTGCTCTTCTCCCTGTACACCGACGGCTGCACCTCCAGTCACCAGTCCATCAAGCTTCTGAAGTTTGTAGACGACACCGTCCTCTGGTTGAGATGTTCCATTGAAAGCTTTCTTGGATATAAATATGACACAAATAATCAGGTTGACAAAGAGAATAGGTATTAGAATTAGGGTGACACAGACTCAAGTGGATAAGGTTGAATTTGATGTCTGTTTTAAAGCAAGGTCTCTTCCTACATTTATTTAGTTGGAACCCTGCATTTTAATCCCCTCCTCAGAAAGGAACCTGACTCTGTGAAGATCTAGGTTTACTTCCCATGCATTATGGTGGGCAGATAACACTCTCAATAAATGCTTGAAAAACTGTTGGAAACTCGCAGCGTGGGATACTGTAGCTCTTGGATGTTTGAGAAGAGGCAACAAGCAATGAAAACATCGCTGCTTTGTAGGATCATTGTACTCCTTACTGTAGTTCTTGTTGTGCTGCCTGGAGGACAACAAATATATTCTAGAAAGGTACCAAAATGTAGCTTAGTACTTATATTAGTATTTAGATAAAGCTTGAAGGTGTAATCATGTATTTATTGTTGGCTGCTTGTGCTGTTTTATTAAAAGAATACTCCACTATACAACATGTGCTGTCAACAAGCCAATATTGAAGGAAATGCCAGGTATTAATGCTTGACTTTGGTAACAGCAGTTGATAAAACAATCTCCACTCAAGGTTCACTTACTCATTGATAAAACATGGATGAAAAAAATCCTGTGCGTAGAATAATGGAAGGTTAGACCATCTAAAGTTCCTTGACAACTATGCAAACTTCATATACTGATGACGACGTCCCATTTACTCTCTCCTTTCCCCTGTGTCTGCCCTTAGACCTGCAAGCTACCAGCTTCACTGTAGCTAACTTTGCTCCAAAGATCTCCTTCCTCCTATTGGTTGTTGATTTGGATGTTTAGACTCACACAAACAGATGACTTCCTGTTGATGTATCCGTGAATGTACAGCCTATTATCACTGTTTTATGATTTCTAGGCAGTTTTATGGACGTTAGAGATAACAATATCCTCAGATGTGACACACTGCTCATTGAGGCAATTAGTCCAATAAAACCCTGAGAACCCAAAGGCCACATTTTCTGTCACAATTCACACTCATAACTTAATCAAATCTGAACACACAGACATGTGGGTACCACCACGTGTTTTATCGGACTTTAATCACCTCCATGAGCTGTGTGTCACAGCCACTGCTGCAGCTTTATTGGTGACCATGTTGGTAACTTGATTAGTCCAGTCAGCGGACTATCTACAATACCTAACCTATCATTGTTTTCAACACTAGCAAGAGGCTGTCTGGTCCACACCTTCCAGCCAATCAGAATTGAGAATTGACTTTATTGTAGTCATGCTACTTTGGTGAAACATGCAGCCCAAAGTGCTTAACAAAACAAGATCATATGAAAATAAACAATTACAATTATTTAAGAAAAAAAAAATTGCAATAATGAAAAGACAATACATTAACAGATACCAGTAAAGTAAACCACTATTTAAAGCCAAATAAAAAAGATAGGTCTCCAAAGAAGTTTGCTGTTTCTAAGATCCAAGGGGAGGATGTTCCATAGTTTAGGGACATAAAAACAGAAAGCAGCCTCACCAGATTTCTAAAATATATTTGTGTGTCATCAGCGTAACAGCGATGTGAAAAAGTGTGACAAATGCACATTATAGAAACATTGCTCTGTAAGGTTTTCTTTTTGGTTCCAGTCTGCTCCTTCAGTAATGTTTTTAACCCTTGTCAGTACAGTTTCATTGAATCAGCATGCGTCACAAATCCTAAGGATACCAATATAAAGCTTCAGTAAGCAGCTCTATTCTGTGTGAATCTGCTGCTTCCACTTCTGACAAATTCCCCTCTTGATCCCTCTGCATCACATTTCTCTCTGTGCGTCCATGTCAGGCTCTGCTACACAATACTATTCTGTATGTGAACATTGTCTCCCACCAGTAACACATTCATCCCATGACATCATTACATCTATAGCTTTACGCGATAAAGGCATCAGTGCTTAAACACTGCAGTCGGTGATAATGTGGGGCTCACATGTATCGCAGCCGGCTGTCAAAGGCTTCTCCAAGCATTTCTATTCATCATGTAAATGAAGCTTTCCCCACTGGTAATGTATTCCTCCCCCTGCTGTCGTGTTTATACAGCGCTTGCCTTCATGGTGATTTCAGATCGCTGCATTCTGGATGTCTATCACAGTCGACAAAGCACAAATAAACCCGTTTGTTACTCTCTGCTTCAGCTTCCCCCTGACGTTATCACCCCAGCACTCTACCACTGCTCCTGTCTCTTTCATATCCCTGTCCTCTCTCTCCCTCTCTTTTGGTTTCATTTCCTCTCCTCTCTGCCTCATCCCTTTGACACTTCTCTTTTCTTTGCCTTTTTCATGTCCTGACCTCTCAAAATTCCCCTGCATGCCTGCCTGCTGCCGCTGCGCTGGGAGGATTTGGAGGGATGAAGTGAAGATGATGTGCTTTGCAGTTTATTTTTTTCTCTCACCCGCCGCAGCTGTATAATGCTTTATTTGCAACAGTTTAAACTACGCGCTGACGCTCATTGGCACCAGCTCCTCACGATGCAGGGCTTGTTACGCTGTCGACTAAGCATAAAAGAAAGAGGCACTAACACAGTCGAAAGTCAGAGAAGAAAGAAGTGTGTTGCTGTTGAAAGGGATGTCAGTGGAAAGGAGAGAGGCCTCTGAGGTAAAAACATCTGATTGAAGGTGAGTTTTGAAAAACGCGATTCAGGGTAGAAAAGACAAAGCAAAGCAAGAAAAAAGTAGGAAGAAGGAGAGGCTTTTCTGGGTGAAGTATAGACTGGAGGCGAAAGCTGTGATCCTCTCTCTCCCTCCATGACACACTTCATAAGTTGCCAAATTAGACGTGGAACTTATGAAAAAGCACTTGAACAGGCAATTATTTCCCCCCTCATGAAAATCCCTGTGTTAGTGTCGGCTTATTAGGAGATGAATGTGCCTGGCATTTAGCTTGTTGTTTGTTGCACAAATGAAGAGAGAGAAAGCAAAGCGTCAGCGGAGACATTATTAGTCTCTGACACACACACACACATAGACACACACAAACATTTCTGCAGAGATTAAAGGGTGTAAGAATACTGTAAGCTCATGAACACCTGAGCATGTGCAATTCGAAGGAAATATAATTGCCGCCTGGATTCGCTTCACTGGCTGTGAAAATCGTACGACTGAGATACCGAGGTTCATATCCTGCTCCCTTAGAACCTTTTCATGCATGAAAGTCCGAACCAAGGTTTGTGTTTTTACTATATTATATACATTTGATTTTGTTTTCACATTGCAATTATGCGAGCACACTAAAGAACTCGGGGGGAGATGCAGTGTTCAGAGACAAACTGAAACCTGCATTGTATACATTTACTGCCCCTTGACAACTTTACTGTTAATTCCACTCCAGCTGTCCGCTCTGAGCCTCTCTCTCTCTCTCTCTCTCTCTCTCTCTCTCTCTCTCTCTCTCTCTCTCTCTCTCTCTCTCTCTCTCTCTCTCTCTCTCTCTCTCTCATTTTACCACGTTACATACTGAGCTGTATGTATTCCTGTAATTGTCCCAAAATTCCGAACCATCCTAAAAATTAAAGTAGAAACAAACTGTAGCATGGCTCAGTTAGATGCACCTGTGATTTTAGTTTGGATCAAACTTAAAAGTCAGGGTAGATAAGAAAGGGCCCTATAACTCTTGGTTGAGGTTAAAGGTACAAATACAAAATTTAACTAACATTATCAACAGAATATGAAACGGATACAGCGTTGACGTTATCTCTATGACTGTATTGTGTTGCCAGGATATGTACAAAGATTAGAATGCTAAGCAGTTAGCTCCAGCCGCTCCTGTCTTGTGATACCTCTTGTACGAGAGGTCTCTCAGTAGTGACGACTTCATGAGCTTCTTTAACGATAAAATTATAATTATTAGAGACAAAATTAATCTCCTCCTGACCTCAATTGGTAATGACTTAACTTCAACTGTTGGAATTTTAAAAACATCTGTAACTCCTGAAATATATCTAGACTGTTTTACTCCAATCAACCTTAACCAACTAACTTCAACAATCTCATCGTCTAAGCCATCAACCTGTCTTTTAGACCCGATTCCAACTAAACTGTTTAAAGAAGTTTTAACCTTAATTAACACCTCATTATTAAATATGATCAACCTGTCTCTATTATCTGGCTACGTACCAAAATCCTTTAAAGTAGCTAAAGTTAAAACCACTTCTTGATCAATTCTGGATCAGTCTTGATCCAGAGGTTTTAGCCAACTATAGGCCGATATCTAACCTTCCCTTTCTCGCTAAAATCCTTGAGAAAGCAGTCGCAAAACAGTTGTGTGACTTTTTACATAATAATAGTTTATTTGAGGTTTTTCAATCTGGATTTAGAGTTCATCATAGCACAGAGACGGCACTGGTGAAAGTTACCAATGACCTTCTAATGGCATCAGACAAAGGACTTGTCTCTGTTCTTGTCTTGTTAGACCTCAGTGCTGCTTTCGACACTGTTGATCATGACATTCTACTACAGAGACTGGAACATTGTGTTGGCATAAAAGGAACCGCACTAAGCTGGTTCAAGTCCTATTTTTCTGAGCAATCTCAATTTGTACTTGTTAACGATAAATCCTCCATGACAGCCAAAGTCAGTCTTGGAGTTCCGCAGGGTTCTGTACTTGGACCGATTCTATTCACCTTATATATGCTTCCTTTGGGCAATATTATAAGGAACCACTCTATAAACTTTCATTGTTATGCGGATGATACCCAATTATATCTATCAATTAAACCAGATGAAACCAATCAATTGGCTAAACTTCAAGCATGCCTTAAGGACATAAGAACTTGGATGTCTAGCAACTTTTTGATGTTAAACACAGACAAAATTAAAGTTATTATACTTGGCCCTAAACGCCTCCGAAACACATTTTCTAATGACATAGAAGCTCTGGATGGCATTAACTTGGCCTCCAGCACCATTGTAAGGAATCTTGGCATCATCTTAGATCAATATCTGTCGTTTAACTCCCACATAAAACAAATCTCAAGGACTGCCTTCTTTCATCTACGTAACATTGCAAAAATAAGACACATCCTGTCTCAAAATGATGCAGAAAAACTAGTCCATGTATTTGTTACTTCAAGGCTGGATTACTGCAACTCATTGTTATCAGGTTGTCCCAAAAAGTTGCTTAAGACTCTTCAGTTGATCCAAAATGCAGCGGCACGTGTATTGACAAGAACAAGGAAACGGGATCATATTACTCCTGTATTAGCTGCTTTGCACTGGCTCCCGGTAAAATACAGAATAGAATTCAAAATCCTTCTCCTGACTTACAAAGCAATTAATGGTCCGGCTGCAGCATATCTTAAAGATCTCATAGTACCTTATAAACCAACTAGAGCATTACGCTCCCAGACTGCAGGGTTACTTGTGGTTCCTAGAGTCTCTAAGAGTACAATGAGAGCCAGAGCCTTCAGCTATCAAGCTCCTCTCCAGTGGAACCAGCTTCTAGTTTGTGTACTTTCCACATTTAAGAGTAGGCTAAAGACTTTCCTTTTTGATAAAGCTTATAGTTAGGGCTGGCTCAGGTTTGCCCTGGATCAGCCCCTAGTTATGCTGCTATAGGCTTAGACTGCTGGGGGACACCTCCCTGCTCTCTTCCTTCTCTTCCTCTCTCCTCCCCTCCCTCCCCTCTATTCTTCTCCCTTCTTCTCCCTCTCTATCTGTATGCATTTATGTAAATGTATGTTACTAACTCACCATCCGGGGTATCATCCCTGGAGTGTCTGTCTCTCATGTGGCAGGTTGCCACTGATAAAGTTTACGTCAGGATCATGAATCGTGACAGCGCCTGCTGACCTGGTCCTGCTGGACACCGGGAAGCCTTATTGACATTTTCATGGATTCATCCATACTTTCTCTTTTTTTTCCAACACAACATAATTTCTGTCAAATGTTGTATTTGTACTATGTTGTTTATCCTGTACACACGACATCAATTGCACGTCTGTCCGTCCTGGGAGAGGGATCCCTCCTCAGTTGCTCTCCCTGAGGTTTCTTCCATTTTTCCTCCTTTAATTTTGGGGTTTCTTTTAGGAAGTTTTTCCTTGTGCGATGCGAGGGTCTAAGGACAGAGGGTGTCGTAACCTGTACAGTCTGTAAAGCACACTGAGACAAATGTATAATTTGTGATATTGGGCTATACAAATAAATTTGATTTGATTTGATAGTGAGTCGTGTCCAGAGGAGACGAGAGGAGGAAGAAGTAGAGTTACTTGTCAATCACATTGAACGTACAGGGTCAGTGTACCTTTTGTTTGCTTATTGAATTAAGTGGCAGAAATGAGAAAACAACATGTATTTTTCTCTTTGTCCTCCTGTGGGCCCCTAGTGAGTGGCACAGTAAACACACAGATGGCTAACGTAAAGTGTAGGCCGACGCCATGCGTGAAGATGATAAGTTAGCAGTATTGTGAGCTTAACATTTTTTGTTCAAGTTGTAGTTTTGGTTAGATATTGGATAAGCCTATTTGTCCTGTCTCATCCTTCAGTCAGTTCTGACCTTTTCAGTAATTAAATCTACATTCATTAATTTTTTCAGCCTCCCGGGAAAAGCAGAACAAGCTGAAAACATTGACATGTTATCACCCTCGTCGGAGAAATGGAAAACAACACTATCAGGGCGGTGAGATTTAACCAACACAGTAAAGTTGTGGGCCAGACAGATAAATAATGAGCTGAAACTCACTATGAAGCTCAGTAAAGTTGAGCGGAGCTGCAGAAATATGCTGATCATTCTCTGAAGGTTCATCACTACGAAGTGTTTTTTAACATTTTCATTTGATGCATGGTTATTAGCATGCTTATTAATGACTCACTGGCTGGGTTTTGGGGTAATGGGCTCTTTGGGAAGGTCAAGCAGAGGTAAGAGCGGATTAGAGATCAGGATTTGTTCAGTCTGGATAAACAGGGACAAAACTTTATAACACTAAGCTTAATGACATGACGCAAATTCAGCTGAGGAAGTTTAGCGCTTGGTATTAACATTATCTCCTGCCCAGACTATAAAGGTGTCTTTCCTGCCTGCCAAACCCTTATTGTGTTGTCACTCTTGTTCTGTATTTAAGAAAAACTCCTTTATACTTGATTACAGTGTTTGTACAAGTGATTTTGTATGAAGTGAAACAGGCTGTTTTATCATAAACCATACGGTAAATCTTGTTAGATAAATCATTTATTTTCTGAATAATTCTCTATAGGCATGCACTTTCAAAAGGAACTTTTTTTTCAAAGATGTGATGTCATCGAGAAAGATCACAAAATAAAGCAGCTGTGTTTCCCATTTGCTACATTCTAATCATTTTGTTCAGGAGAGCTTTAGCCTATTAATCTAATACGACGCAAAACGGAGAATGTCAGAGACCGTGAACCAAGAACCAAATGAAGGAATCAACAGAGGTCTAAAAATATTCAGCACAGGAAATGTCATGCTGTAATACTGTTACAAAATAAATGAGAACCACGTAATCAGAAAATGCAAGACAACATGAACTCAGTGTTATATTAGATTACTGTGTGTGTGTGTGTGTCTGTGCGTGCGTGTCTGTGTGTGTGTGTGTGCGAATCGAGGTGTATTGTACTCATAAATCTCATCAGGGAAATGCTGTCTTGAAAACATATTAGTTGTTTTCAGTGTTAAGCAAAGTTAATAAGGTTACTTCCCAAATCTAATCTGTTACAAAATATACAAGTGTTGCTTGGAAACTTAGATTCCTGCAGAACTGAGTGTTCTTAATTGTTTCCTTTATACTTCCTTAAATTAAATTACTGGCTTAATATTTTAAAAATGTTCATCATCTATACTCAGTATGTTGACACTGAGTGCAGATTTTAAATGAAAGTCTCATATACAACATATTTCCAATCTTGTTCCCTAATGAAGAGAAATGTTTTTCTGCTGTGGCGACTCATTGCACTGTGAGAATATAAAGAGGTCTCTATGAAATCACGTGGGAAAGGACACAACAGCTTGGTGATTTTAAAAAAACAAAAAGAGTTTGCAAATATCATAGAACAGTAGCTGGGATGTAGGGGTGTGTGAATGAAATGGGATACAATGTTGTAAATTAACTGTATTTTCAGTTTAGTGTATCGTTATATAAAGTATGTATGTGCCACTTTCTTTTTCTTTTTGCTGTTTTGAGTGGGAGCTTTTTTGTTGCAGTATTTTCTTTTTAGGACACCAGTATGTGACATTGAATTGTTTTTGGAGATAACCCTTTTTGGTGAACACATTTGGAGATTCGCAAATGTATGCATGCAGTTGCAGTGGCGAATCAAGTGTGTGAATTGGATCAGGTGCAGCGGACTTTAAGATGATTCCTGCCAACAGCGTTTTCCGACCACCCAGTCAGACCAGCCTGACCAAGCGCCACCAAGAGTGGTGGTTCCAGGAGGAGAGGCTGGATAAGCCCTGCTTGGATCTAGGACCCAGCCTGCACCTCGAAAGTGGAATTGATGAAAGGACTCAGTCTGACCCAGAAACGGGAGATCGGAGACTGTTGTGCCCGCATCTTTACCGTCCTGGCCCCATTGTTGCAGTGCAGTGTGTTCAATGCTGTTCTGTTGTTGTGGGAATTTTTTTGTCAATAATCAGAAAAAAAGCCAAATAAAGTTAATTAAAAGGTTTTTTACATCATCAGGTGATGAAAGTACATGGAGGCTTTTCTGTTGGTTCTTGCAGGCAACAACAGAACAAGTGGCGTGCATTGCTCGTGGCGTGTTAGCAGGTCCACGGTAGCGAGGAAATCACAATGGTGCACAACAAGCTCGATTCAGCCGGTGTTCCGTGGACGGGGCCGTTCATGTAGCTAGAGGTGGATCTACACTGATCCACCCCAGAACCTGTATTGTATACGACCCCATAGGAAATCCTATCCAGCATCAAATCTGACCCACTTGTGGTTACACATGTTTTCTAATAGATGGAGCAGTAGAAATAGACAGGATTGTCTTTTATGACACTTCTGACATACATGTATTCATGTTGAAATTAAATCTTGCATTTCCCCTGTAATATAAAACTAAATAAAAAATAAACTTACATTTCAGTAATGACAGTAACTTTAATTACAGAAATATATCCTTTTAAATAATTAATTAAAATCACAATGTTGCATGCACATTTTATTTTTTTTCAATATATATTTTAAACTCTACCTTGCTATGACCCGATCTCAAGCCTGCAGAAATATTGGTGAACAGACTGCTGTACAAGAGAGCTAAGCTGCTGACTAATGTGTCACAGTGCTTTTAACACATACAGTCAAACATAGACACAAACACACACACACATACACATACACACACACACACTGCAAGCACAAGCTGCATCTTTACTATCTCCATATGTCCTCAGTGAGCAGGCTTTGCTCTAAGAAGTGCATCACAGGGCTGCAGGATAACATGACACACAAAGCCTTTAATCCCATTTAAATGTTCATGGGTTGTCTGGAGAGATAGTGTGTGTCCATATGGGGAGTTTGTGTATTTACTGTACATGCATGTGTGTGTGTGAATGACAGCACATGTGGTGTGTGTGAGGGAAAATCAGCATGCTGTCCTTGTCTGAGTCAGTGCATGCTTTGGTGGTGATGATTTTGAAGCTGAGACTGTTTTATGTGTGTGTGTGTGTGTGTGTGTTAGTGCGTGTCTGTGTGTGTGTGTGCTTGTGTGTCGAGTCTGACTTCAAAGCAGACCTCTGGCTCTGTCTCAGTTTAATATTAAGCGTTCTGAGCCACCGGAGCCAGCAGTGTGTGTCAACGGAAAACAGAATGATTTGAAACAGTGTAAGTGGGTTGTGACTGTACACACACATGCAACATGTGTGTGTATAATAGATTGAGCCTGCACATTTGTCTTGTGAGTGTTGGACAGAGAACGAGAGAATATGTGAGTGTGCATGTTGGTCTTCCCCTGCTTACAGGGAACAGCAGCACTTACTCAGTCAGCCTGATAAAGAGAGCATTATGGAAGCAATCCATTTGCATGAAGAAGGCTTGCAGATGAAATAGAATAGTCAAGCTGCTGGGGGAAAGAGAATACGATTTGATGCATTACTCAACATGTCAAAAAGTATTTTTCCAATTTATTCTGCGTAACTTTGGGAGAGTTAGAGGGGCATTTGTTTTGAGAGCAGCCAGCGGAGCCCAGTGGTGCTGAGAGAGATGGAGGGAAGAGAAGAGAAAGAAAAAGGGAGAGGAGGGTGAGAAAAACTGGCAGTGACATTATGCTTAAAAAAGTTGCATTTGGCAATGGTTTATGTAAAAAAAAAAAAAAAATAGCCCTAATTTTAGCCTGAATCACAAAGTAGGCCGCAGAAGGAAAAAAGAGCATCAGACATTGACCCCATTTACCAAAATTAGAGAAAAACTTCCACCCTTTCAACCGTATCTCTGTATTTCTATTTGTATGTTTTATTTCTCCTGCCTTTACAATGAATTCAGATGATGAGTATGACTTCTCCACACAAAAGCTACAATGAATCAAAAGTGGAGTAACATTTAAAACTTTCTTGCACCACGGTACTGCAGTGAGTAAGCAGTTTTGTCTTCAGAAAGCTGAACCTAAAAATGGCTGAACTGAGTGTGTTAACTGATATCATTTATACTATGGCTGGGTAATACATTTAAAGGGGTAGTGCAGCAGGTTAGTGTTACAGTTACATACAGTAGGGGGACTTGAGAGACACTGAATTAAGTTGTATAACCAGTCCAGTTGCAGTTTACATGCATGTCTTTCCAAAATGTAATCACTTCATAATTTTATCCTATTACACATTTGTGTGAAATTTACATAATTAGTGTATGCATTCTTGAGTTTATGGCCAAAATTGACCTTTGTCTACTAAATTCTAATCAGTTCATTGTTGAGTGCAAGTGGACGTTTGTATAATAAATTTGAAGGAATTCCCTCAAAGGTATTCCTGAGATATCGCGTTCACGAGAATGGCATGGAAGGACGGAGGGACGAAAACATAATGCCGCCGGTGCAGAGGTATTAAAAGGATAAAACGTTTCCCTGAGATGTAGTCCCTAGTTTAGGTCAAGCTCAAATAGCTGCTAGGTTTGGTACGCCCTGTGAACTGTCTATTTATGTTAACTACTCACACAGACCCAGTTTTACACAGAAGACTTTGGCAGTGCAACAGTTGTTGTCTATGAATTGTAGCATGCTAGTTGGCTTAGCCCAGTTAGTCAAGTCATTTGTGTCAAACTGTATGCCAAGCATTACATTTACGACTGCTTCACCAGAATGTGTAAATTATCGGAATAACTATGGACAATTTATTATCTCTAAAACCCTTGCAATGAATTCAAACTTCAAAGGATATATTTAATTGATTTGGTGGAGACCAAAGCAGAGCTGAAATAATGGAAATGACTGAACATTGGCCTCATTAACTGTATAAGGTGATATGGTGTGTGTACACATTGTTGTACTACCCCAAAGTGGCTGAAAAGTAAATGAATGCAGCTTTAAGTCTGTGGTACTGAGGATGCACTTTTAAATCAACGTATGTTTGTCCCAAATAGTTCGGAGCCATTTATGTGTAGTTGGATTCATTGTGTCCATTCAGGTTTAATTTGAAATGGACAAGCCATCGCCAGCTTAAGTAAGACCAAATGCTCATTAGAAGACGTTTCTCTGGAGGACATGACTCATGTCCTAAATAGTCCTTGTTGCTAGAACAATGGAAAATAAGTCTGTGAAGCAGCCCATTGAAATATACAGTTTGCAGGTGAATGTACAGTATGTTTGGGAACCCGAACAGAAACTGTAAAATGTAACTTTATCTGTACCTTATTTCATTGTGGTTACTCTCCGCAGGCAGCCTCAGAGCTGTTGCGTCCCAAATATCAAGCAAGTTTGATGAGGACCCATATCCCTTCAGACACAGTTGCAGCACTCAGGAACAGCGAGGTGCTGACCTTCTCCCAGCAGGGGGTCGATGAGGCGCTGCCAACATGTGTATTCTGACTATTTAGCGACGACAGCCCATCTGGAACTCACATTTTATCTTTTCAGAAATACTAAAACACACAATCATGCACCGATGAAATCTTTCCTTGTTTCTCATGCACAACGGTGAGCACTCAAATGTCCTGTTTGTGGCATTTAATGTGAATCCTACACCACCGCACAACTTAGATGCTAAAAATAAGCAGTTGGCAATATGTTTATGAATGGTGGGAGGGGTGAATGGTGCTCCAGTCATACACTGCTGTGAAGAAGACTCCATTTAGCTGTGTATTCCACAGAGCTAAATAAGTTTAAAAAAATAATCATAATAATAATAGTAATAATAAGTGTTTAGCTCACTGCACGTTGTACAGACTTCATGTTTTTAACGGGTGACTAAAGCCACGTTTCCACAGCATGGTACGACATTGGAATCACTTTTGTTACAAGGCACTTTTCAGAATTGAGGGAGACATCAATCGGATGACCGGCGATATCGCTTCCCTGCTCCAACTCAGCCACCAACAACAACAACAATTTAACCAGCAGCAACAACACATTCAACAACAGCAGCAACAGCTCCAACAGCAGCAACAACTACTAGCCCAAGCCCTGCTGCTACTCACCAATGCAGCCACTCCTGCTTCGTCTGTCCCAGTACCGTCTGCCCTACTCCATCCCGCTGTTGTGTCTTCTCCAGCTGCTTCAGGGTCCAACGCTGCAGTTCCGGCAGTAGCGCCTCCAGAACCGAAGATTGGCCATCCGGAACGCTTTGACGGTGACCCGAAGCAGATCCGAGCCTTCCTGACCAGCTGCCGAGTGCAGTTCGCATTACAGCCCAGGACCTTCTCGACGGAGGGAGCCAGGGTGGGTTACGTCATTACCCATCTCACCGGCCGAGCTCGGTTGTGGGGAGCGGCAGAGTTCGACCGGCAGACCCCAGCCTGTGCCTCCTTCAGTGCCTTCGAAGAGGAGATGTTAAAGGTCTTTGACTTAGGTTCAACAACAACCGAAGCATCACAAGCACTGCTGACCACCCGCCAGGGCAATCGGACGGTGGCAGACTTCTCCATAGACTTTCGTACGCTGGCAAGTCGCAGCTCGTGGGACTCCGAGGCACTGGTGCACGCCTTCCTCCACAGCCTGGCGGACTACATTAAAGACGAGCTCGTCTCTCATGAGCAGCCCAAGACACTTGATGACGCCATTGCCCTTGCCGTTCGCATTGATCGGCATATCCAGAAGAGAGAGAGGGTGTCTGAGTCAACCAGCCATCCGCATTCGGGGGGAGTCCTCCACGTTCCACCCCCCGCCTGTCAAGCCCCAAAGCCAACTCAATCAACCTGAGCCCATGGAGATTGGTCGCGTCTCCCTCACCCCCGAGGAGCGACGGCGCCGTCTAGCCTCAAACCTTTGTCTCTACTGCGGTGGCGAGGGTCATCGTGTCACCACCTGCCCGTCAAAAGCCGCAGCTCACCAGGTGTAGGGGAGATCCGGGTGAGCTCAATACATCTTCAGTCTCCCCCCATCCGAAAACCCCTGCTTCAGCTCCGCCTTCGACTTTCCGACACAACTCACACCCTGGCCGCCCTAGTGGATTTCGGAACCGAAACAAACATAATGGACACAGAGTTTGCGCGGCAACTGGGCGTGAACCGTCAACAACTCACTCCACCCGTTCCTGCACGAGCCCTGGATGGACACCGTCTCGGCACCATCACTCACATCACGGCCCCTGTGACAATTCTGCTGTCAGGAAACCACCAGGAGTCCATCCAGTTCCACCTCCTACCCTCACCCGGCCAACCACTCATCCTTGGATTTCCGTGGCTCCGTCTTCATAACCCCCAACTTGACTGGGAAACAGGCACAAATACGCGAGTGGGGGAGGGGCTGCCATCGGACCTGCTTAAAGGGAGCCATCTTGCCAATCGACCGGGGAGCTTCCAGCACCGCTCCCGACATATCCAATGTTCCTGCCTGTTATCACAACTTGAGAGAGGTGTTCAACAAGTCCAAGGCCACGTCTCTGCCACCACAAAGACCATATGACTGCGCCATCGACCTTCTGCCTGGCACCACACCCCCGAAGAGCCGTCTCTACTCGCTGTCAGCCCCAGAAAGAAAAGCCATGGAGGACTACATAAACGACTCACTGGCCACCGGCATAATCCGTCCATCATCTTCCCCCGCGGGAGCGGGATTCTTCTTTGTCGGAAAGAAGGATGGCTCTCTCCGTCCGTGCATCGATTACCGGGGCTTGAACGACGTTACAGTCAAGAATCGTTATCCTCTACCCCTACTCTCCTCTGCCTTTGAACTGCTGCAAGGGGCCACAGTGTTCACCAAGCTATACCTGCGGAATGCCTACCATCTGGTGCGGATGAGAGAGGGTGACGAATGGAAGACTGCCTTCAACACTCCAACAGGACACTACGAATATCTCGTCATACCGTTCGGTCTCACCAATGCCCCGGGAGTGTTCCAGACGCTGGTAAACGACATCCTCAGAGACATGCTCAATAAGTTTGTTTTCGTTTACCTTGACGACATTTTGATCTTTTCAAAGACTCAGACAGAACACACTCACTATGTCCAGTTGGTTCTACGCCGGTTGCTGGAGAACTCTCTCTTCGTGAAGGCAGAGAAGTGCGAGTTCCACGCTAAGTCTGTCTCATTCCTGGGTTATGTGGTGACCGAAGGCAGCGTTCAAATGGATCCTGCAAAGGTGTCTGCTGTGATGTCGTGGCCGGTTCCAGAGACCCGTAAAAAACTGCAGCAGTTCCTGGGGTTCGCCAACTTTTATAGGAGATTCATCCGGGGTTACAGCACAGTGGCAGCACCACTCACTGCGCTGACCAGCGTGAAACAGCCGTTTCAGTGGACAGCAGCCCCTGACAAAGCCTTCAAGACTCTCAAAGCTTGTTTCACCTCAGGCCCTATTCTCCAAATGCCTGACGCTGGACGGCAGTTTGTGGTGGAGGTGGATGCTTCGGATGTAGGAGTTGGAGCGGTGCTTTCCCAACGAGCAGCAGAGGATGGCAAGATGCTGTGCCTTTTACTCCTGTAGACTGACTCCAGCAGAATGCAACTACGACATCGGCAACCGCGAGCTACTGGCCGTCAAGCTCTCGAGGAGTGGCGCCACTGGTTGGAGGGGTCTAAAGTTCCGTTTGTGGTCTGGACAGACCATAAAAACCTGGAGTATATCCAGACAGCCAGGAGGCTGAACTCCCGCCAGCGTCGGTGGTCATTATTCTTCACCCGTTTTAACTTCACGCTCTCCTACCGTCCTGGCTCCCGCAATATCAAGCCCGACGCACTCTCCAAGATGTTTCAGAAGGATGAGGCATCCAATGAGGAGCCGACAACCATCCTCCCAAGCCCCTGTGTTGTTGCTGCCTTGACCTGGGACATTGAGGAGCAGGTCAGAGAAGCCATCCGGAACCAGCCAAGCCCCAGTGCATGCCCCTCTAACCGTCTCTTTGTCCCAGCAGATCTGAGGTCTCAGGTGATTCAGTGGGGGCACGACTCTCGCCTGGCCTGTCACCCCGGAATCACACGCACCCTCCATCTGCTCTCCCAACGTTTCTGGTGGCCGTTGATGAGGAAAGATATCCAGGAGTTTGTTAGAGCTTGCCCCACTTGCAACCAGCACAAGACCCCCAGTCAGCCCCCAGCTGGGTTACTCCAGCCTCTGCCAGTGCCCATGCGACCCTGGTCCCATATCTCCCTGGACTTCGTTACGGGCCTTCCGCAATCTGAAGGAAACACTGTCGTCCTCACCATCGTTGACCGCTTCAGTAAAATGACTCACTTCGTGCCCCTCCCAAAGCTGCCAACTGCAAAGGAGACTGCCCGGGTGGTCTTGGAACATGTGTTTCGAGTCCATGGTCTGCCCAGGGATATTGTGTCAGACCGAGGCCCTCAATTCTCTGCGGCCTTCTGGAAGGAATTCTGCAACCTTCTTGGGGCCACCGCCAGTCTGTCATCGGGATTCCACCCACAGTCAAATGGTCAAACGGAGCGCATGAACCAGGAGCTGGAGAAGGCACTGAGGTCTGTGACCTCACGCAACCCCCGTGCTTGGGCCCAACATCTTCTCTGGGTAGAATATGCCCACAACTCTCTCACCGGTTCTGCCACCGGACTCTCCCCCTTTCAATGTGTTTATGGATATCAACCACCTCTGTTTACCAGTCAGGAGGGAGATGCTACCTGTCCCTCTGCGCTCGCCTATGCCCGCCGCTGCCGCCGCACATGGGCCCAGGCTCGCGCCACACTCCTGAAGTCCAGTGCAAGCTATGCTATCGGAGCCAACCGGAGGAGGACCCCAGCACCAGTTTACCATGTCGGACAGAAGGTCTGGTTGTCGGCTCGAGATATACCACTGCGGGTGGAGTCGCGGAAACTGGCGCCTCGCTTCATTGGACCCTTTCCCATACAGAGGGTCATCAGCCCTACGGCGGTCCGACTACTGCTACCCAAGACCATGAAGGTACATCCCACCTTCCACGTCTCCAAGCTCAGACCTGTACATGAGAGCCCACTGGTCCCAGCAGCACCACCGCCTCCTCCTCCGCGCTTCCTCGACGGTGGCCCCGTCTACACGGTCCGGCGACTGCTCCGCTCTCGACGAAGGGGTAGGGGCATCCAATATCTGGTGGACTGGGAGGGTTATGGTCCTGAAGAGAGGGCTTGGGTTCCTGCTGGAAGAATTGTGGATCCGGCCCTCATCACTGAATTCCATCGCCAACACCCTGACCAGCCATCTCTCCGACGGGGTCGGCGCAGGGCTTCTTGCCATGTAGATCCACTTCGAGGCCCTGCTGCCCCTGCTCCGGTGTCTAATCCTGACCCTGAACCTGGTTCTGAGCTGGGGTCCTCGGATGTCGAGTCTTCTGATGGAGACGGTGCCGCTGAGGATATGGACTCTGACCGCTCAGGGGAATTCTGACCCTCCGCCGACTCCCCCTCCTCCCGCCCGGCTTGGTGGTGTTTCTTGGGGACTTCTGGGGCCGTCCCTTGGGGGGGGGGGGGGGGGGTCCTGTCATGAGACCTCTCCCTGCCTGTCCACACTTGTCAGATCGTCTGCAAGCCTGCATCGGAACCCTGCCTGCCTGCCTGCCTGCCTGCCTGTCTGCTTTCAACTCTGACTCCTGATCTGTGATCCCGGATCTGTTACTACTACTCTGATCGCCAGCCCCGGTAAACCCGACTTGCCTTCCGCCTTACGACTACGAGTTTTGAATATCCCTGAACTGTACTACTGCCGTGCCTCATTCGGTCCTGTTGTGTGTGTGTTTCAATAAATCCTTGATCTCGAAATTGCGCTCCTGGGTCCTCGTCTGTCTGTCCTGACAAAAAGCTTTGTGTACGGGGCTGTTGCAGAGGTTGCCTATGTGACAGGTCTGCTGCTGCCACTGGTAGCTCTTAACACACTATATCGGCTGTGTTATAAACTGAAACTGAGCAGCATGACTGATGCTTTGCTTTTGCTTTAGAGCAGGAGTAGATACTGAAAGACTGAAATCTGCTTCCATCAGCATTTATCCCATCTTTATTTTATGCAAACTTTTTCAATTTGGAAAAGCGAAAAGCTTTAATGTGATATTTCAAATTACTTTTGGGGCGTTCACTGACATCGGGTATAAAGTTTCTGGATAAGTAAGTCATTCAATTTTTCAAGCTTTTGAGTCCATATATGTAATGTCTTTGTGGTGTTACACCTTTTTGTATGGAAAATTAAACACTTTTTGTTAGTTGTGCAACCTTTTTTTTGCTCTGAATATGACTACTTCCCACCAACCGGGCATGAGACTCATCTGAAAGGCATTCTAGGAAACTTTTATAAACACAGAAGTTGACCAGGTTTACAACATGACGGTGATATAGTGTGCAGCATAATAATATGTATAGCTACTTCCCTTAAAATCACAGTAGATACTGCAGCTCTCTCTCTCTCTCTCTCTCTCTCTCTCTCTCTCTCTCTCTCTCTCTCTCTCTCTCTCTCTCTGTCTGTCAGATACTCCCACTTTCTCCCATTCTCTCTTTTTCACACTCGCTCACACACAGTACCCTCAATTACACAGCACTTGATCATCAAGGCTTTGCATATAACACCCTCTCATCGCCTTGACACTCGTTCTCCATCACACGTACACCGTGGCACTGCTTAATCATCACGTACCACACACACATACACTACACACACTTAGCAGCCTCCTCTTTAGAGTGGTGTACTGCGGGTTGGAGTTGTGATATTAGACTCATTAAAGCAGCCACTAATTACCGAGGCATGAGAGACAACAGAGGAAACAATAATATGAGGAAGTCTGGATGTGAACTCCACCGAGGCTCTGCTGCTGCTGCTTTCTGCTCTGGAGTGGCAGCTGGTGAAGAGGGTCTCATTACACACACACACACACACACACACGCACACACATACACACACACACACACACACACACGCACACACACACACACATACATGTGCACTCACCGACAAACATTCAGAGGTGTGTGTGTTTTTTTTCATGTGAGTGTGTCTATTTGTGTTACCGTGCTTCCAGTGGATAGGAAAAAAAAAATGTATGTGCATGAATGTGTGTAAGCTCCCACAGCTTACACACATTCATGCACATAAAAATAAAATCCTATCTGTGCACACACTGGAAGCACGGTAACACAAATAGACACACTCACATGAAGGAAAAACACACACACACACACTAACATGCACACATTCAAGCTCGAACGTAAACTACGCATCAAATAATAATAGCACATTAACAAACACGCACACATTATTGCATGTAGAGCTAAACACCTCCAGATACTCGTACACATCAACTCCAGGGCGGCTTGATACCGGCGATTTAGGGGCCGTATCAGGCTTTCAACCAACTGCTATGTAAACCCATCTGATTCATTATTAGACGCTTCGACCAACGGACGATTATACAGAGGGCTGGAGGGAGGTGTGGTGGATGGGTCAGACAACCACAGAAATTTCTCTCAGGGGCTGGCGATCGTGTCCCAATTGTAACCAAAAATGTTCAGTTATTTTTACTGACGGTGTTAAGTCATGTGACGCTAGTTATTTAAACAAAAACTATCTTTGTAATAAATTACTTTAATCATTCAGAATTCCATGAATTCACAAATTCTTATTTTCATTTTTACTTTCTTACTTTTTGAATAAAAATCACTTTTGTATCACTACCCTTCTAATGCGCAACATGGGTCCAAAAGGACCCGTATTTGTTTCCTATTTCATTTCATGCCTGACTGAGTGTTTCTTTGCTATATTTTTGGAAATCAATTTATTTAATCATTTAATAATATTCCAAGTATTCATTAAATATCTTGTTTTTGATTACCACAAATCATTATTTTAATGTTTTCTTTCTTAATTTATGAACTAAAACTGTTTTTGTATTATTACATCAGGTTTACAAACACGGGTCTAAAATGACACGTGTGTGTAAAGTGTGATAACAATGAAAAAAAGACATACTATAATAATAATAATGTTGTTAAAAATAATTATTATATCAGTGGTTTGGACCAAACAATACATTTAATATTTGAAATCTTTAGTTGTCACTTTGTCACACTCACACATAACATACATCATACAGCCAATAACACTGAGGAGTTTGCATAGCCCCTGTTCAAAGGGTTAACAGTAACAGTAGTTCTGTTGCCTTAACCGCCACATTTTCACAATTGTTTAAGATACTACACAAAAGGCATGCGCCGAAGGTGGTGCAAACTGCTCAGCACGTCACCAGGACGAAGCTGCCATCCATATAAGAGCTCTACACCCAGCAGTGCAGGAAGAAGGCACACAGGAAAGACCCTCATCACCCTAGCAACAAACTTTATCGTCTGCTGCTGTCTAGCAGACGGTACCAAGACCCCCCAACTCAGGGACAGTTTTATCCCACAGGCCATAAGACTGTTGAACTCCTGAGCGCATTACTACTTACATATGTTTGCAGTTCAAACATCTGTTTATTTCACATTTTTATATATTATTACAGTTTACAGTATTTAATCCCACTGTACAGTATTTAAAATGTTACATGTTGTTTTATCTTATTCTATGTTATATTTATGTGTTCTTATTCCTGTATTTTGCTTGCACCATTATGTCTATTTTTTTTATGTCCTAAGTACACTGTATTGTATGTTGGAGGATCTCGGGACTGAAGATTTTCTTTGCCAACAACTATGCTGTAGCTTTTGTGCATATGACAATAAAGCCTTTCAATCTTTGAATCTTACCAAGCAGCAAAATGAGTAGGGATGAGCTCACGTTGCATTAATGTGCCCACATGCCCTAACACACACAAACGTTAACACACACACACACACACACACACACACACACACACACACACACACACACACACACACACATAGACAATCTCACAACAGTAGGCATCCTTACAGACAAATACACACATGCAAACACACACACTTCCCTTCATTTGCACACACATTGTTCTGCTCTATTTTTTTCCTGCATAGAGGTGGCATATTATTGAGAGAGCTTTATCACACACACAAACATACGCACACACACACACACACTCTGTACAGTGCCTGCTAATTATGAATAATAAAGCAGTTTTAAATAATTGCAATGGTGGTCCTTTTGTGCCTCTCCAGCAGCTAAGTGGGTCACACTTGACAGAGCGTTTTCTTCCGATCCATCCAGCATTCAAACCCACTATAATAGCGGAGAGGTCTGGGAATTCAGTGGCATGACATCCCGTGGAAATGATCCAATATAGGCAGGGAGTATTTTTGGCACGAAGCAAAAGGTCTTAGATTTGGGGAATTTTCCGTGTGACATTTCCTATTGTGTGGGGCAAATAAATCAGATTCCATTACATTTGAGGGCACTCATAATCATGGGAAGCTGGGCGCAATGTCGCTCCGATGTGATTTGGGGAATCAGAGAAATGGAAGGTTTTCTACCAATGGATCCCCAATTGAGAACCAAAGTAATGGATCTAGGAATGCTGGGAGTTCTAGAAATCCTTTTATATCCCCAGTTTGCTACTGATTTGGCTCCATAACATTAATTTACATACTATTCCCAGTGCTAAACCCCCTAGTTAGATCATGAGAATCTGGGAATTCTATAGTGATATGTGTAGCTTTAAATGTATGGATCTTCATGCCCTAAAGGCTTAATTGCGTAATCATTACAGTAAAATCCATGGTAAATTTCCATAAAATGTTTATTTGGAATGATCCATTATTCTGTTTCTCAAGTCATTCCCCATAGTGCATTTTAACTTCCAACACATCCATATGTATAGAGTTAATTTGGAGTTAAACTGCTCATAGTAAATGTCCTTCATCATATTCCCTGCTGAAGGTGGTTATTATTTATAGAGTTAAGTGTAAGCCTTCAGTTGTTGGCAGTTCAATACCAGATAATGAGCCAATTCTCTGTAGTCACATGTTATATTGCCACCATATGCATGGGGATTAACTCGTATTGAAGTTCCCATTCCTTCCCAAGACAATATCAATTATTCTGTTAGTGGTAAAAAAAAGACAGACATACTGTATTATTCCATATATAGCCAGCTTGCTGGATGCTGCAAGTGTAATTTATGCATATAGTTCAGTGTATAATTATTCTGAAGTCCCCCAAGTTCTCATTTCCTGTAGATGCATTTTTTACATGCATAATCTTGAAAAAGTTATTTAATTTCTTAAAGGCACAAATTAATATATGTTTTTTTTTTATATAAGGGTTTTTATACATTATAGTTTTTATTTAAGTCTTAACATGATGCAATAATTAGAAGGTTAGGTTGAGTTTATTATTATTTTTCGTATGTGGCAAGATGTGTGACACTCAAAGGTTGTCCTTGTTAAATGAGTTTGAGTCAATCTCAGTGTCACGCTGAGTCAAACTGGGAGAGCAGTTGTATAAAGTCCTGAGCTTTCTGAAGTCTCAATGTTATATCACAAGACTACATTTTCTTAACAGCAGTCCTGTGCCACAAACTGCAAATGGATTTTGAAAGATGTGGGCAAGGTGTTACCAATCAAAGATGCTTTCAATTTTGCATTATGGGAAATGTAGGATCCAGAGTTTTGGAAATCGACCGAGGATCAGGTCGGGATCATTTGGCCATTTCTCTTTTCAAGTCCTCTAAACTAGTAAGGAACAAAATTACATTTCTAGACTATCCCTAAAAACTCTTGGAACATCTTTAACCAAAGCATGACATTTATATTATACTTTCTTTTTTATACCAATTAATATATCTAACAAAAACTAAAAAACATGATTTTATTCATATGAGGATTTTGAGGGGCTACAAAAAAACAAGTTTATATTATGTGTAATAGAGTCGCAATAAAGACTTGATCTCTCACCAAATTAGAAAAAAAGTGTCCAGGGGCAGTAAAACACAAGGGAATAAGAAAAATATAAATCATAAGCATCACCTACAAATCAAACACAAGTAAGATTAATGATGCCATGAAAGAGTTCTGGCAAATTACAAAAGAACACCAAGCTTTTGATAGTGTTTATTTTCTTGCACTGTAAAATATTGGCGTCATGATTTTTTTTTCCAATTACCTACCAACCTTCAGTTTGATTTGATTTTGAAAGCTAAATTGAAAGGATTGTTGAATAAATCTCTTGAAAGTAATTTTTTAGCCTTGGGAACAATTTGAAAAAACAGCCTTCATCTGCAGACGGAGGTTGTATTGTTGCCACTGAATAAGGGGAGACTGGTCATGTGATGTGACTGTATTGCTTGACGTGATTAATTAGATCTAATGTAATAAAGCCAATGTCAGATGATTAATGTAGCCACTATTCTGGCAATACCAATACCATAAGTAAGTGATAATGACTATACAGTAGTAGTCAAAAACACTTATACAAAGTCTCCAAAAATCTTGATTTTCATAATCCAATCTATTTAGCCGTGATTTAAAGATGAGATATTATGAAAAACTCACTTTTTCAGTGTGTGTACACATACATTTGAGTATCTTGAATACCTACCAACAAACTGTGAAAATAGACAACCCAGTCAATTGTTAATGTGCTGCAGAGATCAAATAACATGTAATTCATCAAGACATTCCCATTTGGCTCCCCTTCCAGTGTCACATGCAGACTCATTAGAATACACTGCCTCCCATCTTAGTATCTCCACCCACGCTTTGAGAACTACGTTTGCAAAGGTGCGCCATGTTGTTCAGAGCAGACTGGGTCTTAAATAGACAGGAGCGTTTTAGACAGAAAGTATATATAAAAATAATATTTTTTTGAGCATTAAAGCATGTAAACCTGTTCTAGAAGAAACCCAAAATACAAGTATGAACCTGAAAATTAGCATCATGTCCCTTTTAAAGTTACAAGTGAGATGTGATAGTGGATTAGTCAAACGTTCGTCTTATCTTTTCTAGTTTGTTTTTCCCATTCACAAATATGGAAATAGCATACAATATGACTTTGATTATATTTTGGATTAGTAATTTGCAAGACTGAACAGCAGCTGCATTGATTCCATCAGATGGCAGCTATTTATGAATAATTTCTCTCCAGTGTATCTATCAGTAATGCAGGATAGGAAGGGTTATGCATAAGGCATCATCAATCGAGAACAAAAGAATGGAGATAAAAAGGACGGAGAGGACATTGTGAAGCTGTGAATGGAGACGTTGAATCATGAAAGAGCTGAGAGTGAGTGAAAGACGAGAGGGAAGTGTTTCGGCCTTGATTAGAGCTGTGGTCTTTGCCTCTGACAGCCATTAAAGGTCATGAAGCCACAGGGAAGCTTAGCCGCTAATGTCAGCCTCTCACCTGGGAGAAGAGTGTGTGTGTTCAGATAATTTCACCACGTGTGTGTGTACAATGGTATAAATATGTGCGAGCACACGTGGGAGTGTGTTTACACTATGTCCCATGTTCCTAGAGGGAAAGTCTGCAAGCAGAAATATGGGTGAAGATGATAATTATAGGCTGAGATGGAAAAGGTGTTCTGAGGGATGTCAAAAGCTGTCAATGCTCTCACTGGGTGTGCTTGTGTGTGAGAGGGAGAGAGTCCATGTCCTTTTTTTTCTTCCCGTAATTACGAGAATAGGTCAATTCATGTGCTATGTCCAGTGTTTTTAGTGCTGTAAATGTGTGTTCATCAGTGTGGAAACACTCTCTTCACAGGTTATCATATGATTTCGATGGTGCCACTTGACAAGTAAGAGCACCGTGTCAGATGTGGTCATGACTATATTATGCTGAAGTTTTTTTTTTGTAAAACACAGATTCAGATTGTTGTTTTTATGCATTAAATAGCGAGTCGTCTGAAGGAGATTATAATTCCTCTTATTTTGTCTATGAGAAGGTCTAATAATTAATTATTCAACAGAATTACGTGACAATAAAAGTGATACGAGGGGGAAATAACTGACAGCTGCACTGACAGCGCGTGTAGCGGCACTGACCTGAACAGCTGATTTCAACGATACAGTAACAGGCAGGACAAACTAACAGGGCTTTTTAAACAAATAAATAAATAATTTAATGTAACATACATTTGCCGAATTTACAAGAATGAACAAATAATTACAAATGGGTCGTAGACAACGTTATTTAAACTTTATAAAGTTTCCCCCAACTCAACAACTCACAAAAGGACATGATTTTTAATGGAGCCTGGTGATATTCTCATATTCTCAGCGCATTTGTACCCTTGTTTCTTGTAACATAGTTTGGCTGAAACAGCTGGCGAGCGGAAAGATAGAGGGGCGGCTTCTGCCCGAATAAATTATAATGTAATAGATTTATGTATATTTCTTGCTTTCCCCTTTGTGGTCTCTCGCTGCTGCACGGTGCTACATGGCTGCTCAGGGCACATTGATAAATGTCTAACGTGTTTACACCCACACACACACACACACACCCACGCACAAACACACACATCCTCATTTCTATCATGAGTAACGTAATGGCACGGACAGGCATGCTTTTTTGTGAAAGAAAACATTCAGAGACGTCCTATAGTGGCCGCTAGTGGACGTGGCCGCGCTGTTGTGTGGATTTTGATCCGCGTCAATAGTGACCGGGTGGACTGGGTTGTTGCAGTTTTCTACAGAACCGCTGATCCTCAAAACTTCCTGCGGGGCACTGCACTCCCGCGGGTCCTCAGCAACACACACGCCAAGCGTGAAGCACATCGGTCCAAGTGTTGGCGAGATAGTCGAAACTCAGACACACACATACACACACACACACACACACACACACACACACACACACACACACACTTCTGTCATTATAATATGATGTGAAGCAACAGCAGTGTTGAGAGAGAGCATGTAGGTCAGTGAGACATCTTTACCTGGACACATTGGAGATTGAAATTAAGTTGGTCAACAGCGGGCTGCAAGGCTGCAGAGTGGAGCCCACAGGGTGGGTGCCAGCAGTTTCAAGGGCTTTAGTTATTAAGCAGCTGGTCTCTAGACATTGGTGTGCACAATTATACGCAATCAAAATGCACAACAACACAATTAGAAAGCATTTAAAAGAGCAGTGCTATCATGGGGGTGTTCATAACAACAAGTTTCTTTCTTCTTAGTGTTTTCCTTAGACGGGGGTGAGACCCAGTGTTGCAGAACGGATGGGAGTCCTGGCAGTTGCTTGGTTGTGTAATCCTGCCAGCATGCTGGACTCTAGATGGTCAAATATATATATATATATACTGTATATATATGGCTGCTGTGAACAAATCTATGCAGGCAGCATACTCTTATTACCTGCTCAAAGATCTGGCAGTGATCCAGGTGAAAAGTGGTATGTGTGTGTGTGTGTGTGTTATACAAGCTCCTCAGTTTAAATTCCTAGCATACACTGTGAGTACTGCTTTACTTAATGCAACAATAAAAATCAAATAACATAAAGAAAAGCTAACATTATATTCCAAATGTTGTGGCCGCACGGTGTTGCAATAAACCACTTCGTAAATTAAAATGAAGTCGCGAGATGGACTAAAGTAAAGTTTATGAGATAGGGATGCTGATTGGGTTCAAAATAACACACAGTTTATATAGTGGCAGTTTTTGCTGTATGGTGTGTTGATGTCACTGACACATCCTGTATTGTTAGTTTCGTTACCTGCAGCTACATGCAGGGCAGAAAACACATCGAACAATAATTTATTTGTTTTCATTCACTATACAGTTTTATAGTTTTATAGTTTTCTTATCCATTATTTCTTTAAGACCTGTGGTAAATTTTCAACATTTTTTTCCAAAAACTACGGATGTCGTTTATAAACCTGGATTTATTTTAAAGATTATATTAACAACTTTATAATCATACAAAATGACAATGTGGTGCAATTTCATAGTTTATTTGAACATTTTGAGCTAATTGTTTTGGTTGTTTATTTTTTTGTTTTGCTAATCTACTGTTTTGGTCAGCCTCTCTGCTCTCAGGAAATGTCTTTCCAGTAACAGCAGCTAACCCACTCTGGTAAACCACTGTACTCTACCTGCACAGACACAGTTGGTGTACATAGTGGACTATTTAGCAGCTAAAGCGCCAGATATTTTGTTTTTGTTGCCGGAGACCAAACAGCAAGAGTGAATATTGGACTTACATTGGCCAGGTGGACAGAAACAGGACCCCAAATTAATGCTTATGTTGTTCTGTATTTGCAAATCTGAATTATTCTATTAGGTTTTAAGCTTGTGCCTGAGGATCATGGATTGCTGAATGTGCCTCCCGGGCACATGCCCAGGGGCCAAAGCTGTCACAGGCCCTCTGGCCTTCACTTTTGTTATAGCTGTAGACCAGTGGTCTTCATTATTTTCTACGTGAGAGCCACCTTGATAGGACAAAGTCAATAGGAGAGCCACTTTTACCGCAAAGGATGAAAAGCAACATCTAGTCATAAAAAGCTAATCTGTCATCCGACCCAGAACATACAATATGAAATGCAGCCAACCAATACATTCAATAAAAGCAGGATTACCTTAATACTGGGATGATGTTGTCAAACTCTGCAAACAATATTTCTGCTGAAGCCAAAAAACAGTCTTTCACAATTTTTGTTTTTTTCGCCCAAGCCAAAACCCATGTGATCTCAAAAGATGCCTCAGTTAATCGTTCAGCTGTATTAGTTGTCCTGTGTATGAGCCTTTGTTTTCCAGAAAGAGAAGAAGCTGCTCTATTTTAATTTTTTCTAATTTCTCTTCCTGGTGCGTAAGTTTAGTTGAATTTTGGATGCGTCGTTTAGAAGTGCCACACCAAATGACTTCGCTTGAAACCAGAGCGGGTCTGTTTGCACATTAAGCACAAAGGGTTCAACTCGTGGACAACAAATAAAATTCCTCTGTCCACTTGTCTTGAAATTTCCTATGCTCGTTTTGTACGGCTCATACCTTTCTTTTTTAACGGGAGCAGCTGTTGTCTGTCCACAAACCACATCTCCAGCATCTTCCTCTTGATTTACAGTGGTTTGATGCTCCAAAGCCAAATCTTAATTTTCCTCGTTTGTCACGCTTTGTTTCTGTCCACCTGGTGCGTAACTATTTTTTTAATAAGAAATCGATCCATTTTGCGTCTGTAGAAACACATGTTAACTAGCATGACATGCTGAAACGAGTGAACCGGAGCCAAGCTAACGCGAGTATGAAGCGCCAGGCTGGTCGTAGTATCCTCCAATTTAAATGTTCAAATTTAGCGATATAAATTATTTTTTAGCAAATGTCCATATTCAAAAGCATTCTTATGTTAACATATTTTTAATGAGCTTAAGTTTATTTATATACTAGCTCACCATGTATCTACCCGTCCAAGAGCACATTCACCATTGTAGTGCTGATAGACCGCCAAAACTGACAACTCCGCAGTGAGTCAGTGTCGACCGAGCAAGTTTAAATATCTTGTTTCCAGTCTGTATTTGCATCTTTTATCAATTATTATGATCTATTATTTGTAGGCTAAAAGAGCAGACACTTTCAGTGTTTTAATTGGTTATATGTAATAGCCCTGCTTGTTTTTAGTGTTTTTATGAAATATCTGTATCGACTCCATAATCATATCTGTCACCCCTTTATTTAGCCCACTGCCATGCCAGCCACCAATTAAAGCTTGGCGAGCCGCAGGAGGCTCGCGGGCCGTGCAATGAGTAACACTGCTGTAGACTGTCTATTGCAGTTTAACCTTAACTGTGAATTTTGATTTATTATCCTCATGAGAAAATGCATTTCTAAAAAGCCATACAATCCCGTTACTGTTCATACCTATCAGGTGAAAGCCTTGTATATCTAAAATGTCAACTCTTCACTCACAAAGTAAAGAGCCACAGTTTTAGCATGACCTTTACAAAATATATCCAGTGGAGAGTTTCAGAGGCGGAAAACACTGTAACACTAAAGTTAAAAACACACAAAAGTCAAGGTTTTCCCAGATACCCTCCTGCGCTAGGAAGCATGTCTTTTTAGATGATCAAATTGTTCACAGTGTTATGAAAAGAGCTGATCCATATCTGTCTATCCTAACTGATGTTAGACTGAGACATGGTTCAGTTCTTATCTGCAGCTCAGGACACGGTCAGACAATCAAGACGTGACATTTCCAATATTATCTGACTCCCATTTGGCATGCTGCATTTATGTCAAATCTAAGGCTGAGCCCAGCCACCCTACGAAGAAAACTCATTTCCACTGCTTGTGTCTGCGATCTCAATCCTTGCATTCACTACGCAAATGACCGTTGGTGAAGGTTAGAAAGTAGATGGACTGGTAAATTGAGAGCTCAGCTTTCCCTGCAGCGGTCAGGGACAATGCCTACATTACACCGCACCGAACCGCCTGTCCTTCTCACGCTACATTTGGCCCTTTCTGGTGAACAAGACCCAAAGATAATTGAAGTCCGTCACTTGGGGCAGTGACTCACTCTCAGCCCCGAAGGGAGCAAATCCTCTGTTTTCGTGGAACTATGGCCTCACACTAGGTACTGACTCTCATCCCGACCAATGCAAACCGCCCCCAGTGCATGCTGGAGGTCACGGTCTGCTGAAGCCACACCAGCATACTATTTTAAATGTCTTCTGATACTGCTATCAAGGAAAATAGCACTAGCAAGACAAAACAGTCATGTCAAATGAACAAATAAAACATTTCCTATATGTAACATTATGCTGGTAACATTCAAAATGTTTTGGTAGGAGACAACTTGTCGCGGCATTTTTAGTTTGTGACAATTTATATAATTGAATATTTAAAAAGCCGTTGTCTTGACAACACTTCCTGATATCTTCTGTGTCCCAGAGGTTCACTATGCAAACTGTCATGCCTCATTTCCGCTGCATGGTTCCTCTCTCCTCGACTTAACTCACTTTTGGTATCAGTACTTTTTCTCAATTTCGTTGGCCACTGCAGAAAATATCTGTGTACTGTCAACGTTAGCGGGATTCTTATCTGATTGTCAAAGTGACGCTGCATGAAACTGCCACGACATCATCTTCAACGTGACACAGCGCAAGTTGCTCCGTCCTCTCGGTGGATCCTTTCATGGTCAACAGACAGAGGAATGTCTGCACTTTGTCAGTACACTACGGCGTAATGTATGGATTCCGTTTAAAAAAATCTGGTTAGAGTAAATACAAAAATTGCGATCGCTATAGAAGGTAGCTTGGCTATTTGTGCAGTATGTCCCGTGACAAAAGAGAACGGTTCCAAGTGAGTCAACTCATATGGAGGGACCCCGTACCCTGCAGTGGAAATGAGGCATGACATAAATGATATGTTGGTATGAGAATTTGAATTCTGTAGTTGTTTGTTAAAATGTAGCTTTCACTTTTATTCAGCTATGTTTTTTGACGTAAATCTTTTTTTTGGCATTTATATGGTAGCTCTTTGTCATATTTTGGAATATTTTTTCTTTTGGGTTGAAGCTATAATTGGATGGTTTGCAAAAAAAAAATTCTTTGCGGTTTTATTAATGGAGCAAATTGATCCCATATAAAAGTAGACTAAAGGCAGAGCAGGAGTAACATAGGTCTGTCAAAAAAGGAAACAAGCTCGGATGCGTACCAGACGTCATATATCTATGTTTGACCTGTGCCAGTCAGATGATCCTTCCCAAATGAACGGAATGACACATACCTCTACGAAGACAGGCAGTAATTGCAGCCCCCACACTTCCACCTCCCCACCACACACACACACACACACACACACACACACACACACGTACACACACAGCGCTGATCAAACCTACACACAACGTCACTGCACTGAGAGTGCCAACTGCGCAAGCCACAAGTGAGTTGGCTTTCAGGCAGTAAATAAAGCTTTTCTTTATTCCACATTGGATCAGCTCATTACAACGAGCACCTTGTTGTGTCATTAAACTGTGATCATCAAAAAGCATGTTTTTCCTTTTCGTACACTTTGGCAACGGCACTGCGAGCAGCGAACCGAGAAACTAGGTCAGTGGCTTTTCACTTATTATGAGTTTGACCGTCTCTTCATTAAAGAAAAAAATGAATTAAAAGAGGAGAAAGAAAATAATAGCAAGTGCCCCAATTCTAGAAGAGCTTCCGCAGTAATTGCAGGTGTGTGAGCATGGGGAGGGGAGACAGAATGAGGGAGAGCGTGTGCATTAGTGCGTGTGCGATGAGAAAGCAGAGAGACAGCAACAGAGAAGTTTGTGTTGAGCTGTCCAGCCTTATGTGCAGAGAGATGGAGAGAAGGGAAAGAAAGAGTGTGAGCATGCCGCCCTCCCTCCTGCGTTGTTTAAGTGTCATCAGTCAGGGTTATATCAGGTGTTGTTGTAATTCTTTCTGCATCATTCCTCCCCTAGGCCATCGCTTCATCCCCACTCAACCTGCTCTAATCAAACACACACAGTTAATTTATCCTTTTTGAACAGCAAATCACACCTCCAACACACTGAGGCAGAGGCTGGAAGGCTAGGAGGCTTAGTGTGTGATCTGAGACTCTCTTGCTTTCTTTCTTTCTGTCAGTAACCCTCGAGGCAAGTAATTAACCTATTTGGAAAATATGGTAAAAATGGTAAATTGTCTGCATTCATATAGCAACCTTCTACCTTACCGAACAAAGTGCTTTTCAATTTGCTTCTCATTCACACACATTCACGCACCGACGGTGCAGCCGTGCCGTGCCAGCCCATCGGGAGCAATTATTAAAAGTAAATTGTGATTAAAGGACGACCCGCTCTACCTCCTAAGCCATGAGCAAAACCAAATTGTTCAATGTTTAAAAAAACGTCTGGTCAAAGCTGCTCAGCTCTGTTACTCACTGACCTTACATTCTTATGACTTTATGACTCTTAATGATGTTTCTTTGTTTTGTATAATCAGGGTATAATCTAATACAGTGTATCAAATGGTGAATTTCTTTTTTTTAACTGTACATGGTCCCTTTAAAATAAAATAAATAAATAAATGTGTTAAACCTGTGTTACTTTTAAAATACGAAGAAATTAGACCGAGCACAATGAACTTAGGGCCTACATTTCAAGTACAAGAAAACATCTTCGGAATAATTACTTTTAACTGTGCTTGAGTGGAGTTATTGCCATTCTCATGCACATGTGTAGGCGCTCACTGCTGAGCCTGGATCGGATTGGTTCTTGGTTTTAATTAAGTTCATAGTGGAGGGAGCTGACCCACAGTATGGTGTGTAGTGCTACTTTGGTGAGACCAGGGAAAGTCTTAGACACGGTGTGTAGCCAGAACGTAGCAGGGTCAGTTGTTGCTTTCACTAAGTCCTGATGAATTATTTTTTCATCTAACATTGACCTCATTTCCATCGAGGTCAAGAAAAGTCATAGGACATAATTTTTGACTATTTAACTGCAGCCTTAGATAGTACAGTGCACTCTTAACTTATATATTGATTATGGAACAAGTCAAAATATGAAATTGTGTTGAATCTGACCTGCATCTTTATTAAATCACAACTGAATCAAATTGTATCAAATGAGCTTTGAACTTCAGAGGATCATATAATATAAATATATATTTTTTTATTCATAAGAAGAGGATACACACTAGTAACCCACTATGTTTGCTTTTCCTTGTATGAAATTAAATGTCACTATTTCCACTAACAGAAGGCAATTTGAACACCATAATCTCCAACATTATTATTCATGTCAGTAAATGTAATTAGACTATTGCAATCCCACTAAATGTCAGCGGTCACCCTGTCTCTGCGCCTGGCAAGCAAAACAACATAATTGAGAGAGGCTGTTAAAAGGTTGGACAGTGAGGGCTGTCCGAATGTTTCAGGTATTCATGCATCATCTCATTATTCTATCAAACTACTTTTTGATATCCTGACCTTCTCAGTGCATTAAAATTAAGATAAAGCCCTGAGCAAGATTTAAGAGATGTTGTGTGTGTGTGTTTTCCTTTGTTTGGTCAGGACTTGTTTTTGTACATTCATGTCCCTTGGTACTACTACTTTGAGTCATTGTCAGCCCAGGTTATTCCTATTTCGTTTAAACCTGCGTTGAAGTTCCGTGCCTGTGTGTCACAGGGGAGTTATTCATTATGTGTCGGGGTGATGGCTCGGAAACAGTTTGTTCCAGAAACGCATCCTCAATGTTTTATCACTACAAGGCCATCCTGGTGCAACAGTGCATTCAGCTCACTTGTCATCACCCTTTTCCTCCCATCTGTGTTATCACGTCATACTGTTTAAATTACTATTTAATTCCACAGAGGAACAACGCTACAAAACAGTCCTGCACGATGCTAACACAGAACAGACTGGAGTAGGGTGTTATAGAGCAGTGATTTTCAACCACTGTGTGAGAGATCAGTCAGGTGTGCCGTGGGAAATTATTCAACTTTTTTTTATTTTATCAATTTTCTCCGAGAGCACTCGTGCCGGAGCGAATTGTGTTTTTGTCGAGAATAATAATACAGTTGTTTGAAGGAGATGTTTTCACACCAAAATAAAATTGATATTAAAGATGAATTTGTGAGCTGTTTAACTTCCTAACCCTAGCTCTAAGCAGCTTGAATACTGATACCAAGTTTTTTATTTAAATCAAATCTAAGACATTTAAATAAAAATTGTCAATCTAGGAATTCCACTGGTATTGGTATCAACTACTATGTTTCTGATATTGTGCATCCATAAAAGCAGTTTGTTGGAGCGTTTGTTGACAATATTCATCATTGATTTGTGTTGAATTGATTTCTAACAATATTTATACACACATTTCCATAAAGCAAGAATATTTTTCCACTTCCATGTTGAGACGAGTGTTAAATACTTTAAAATGTATTTTAAGGTACATTTGAAAAAAAAGATGTATATGCGATTAATGATGGACAATCATGCGATTAATCGCGTTTAAATATTTGAATCGATGGACAGCTTATTATAACACATAATGAATCGGTTTATAAGAATTGAACCTCAGGTTGTGAGTGGGCTGTTATTTCTAAGAATTGAAAAGGTTACATCTGATTGTTCTTTCACTTTGTGTCTTTCTAAGTAGGACACAAGCTGTTCACTCTTTGGTAGAATAAAGTGAGCTAACAGTTTGGATCAATATTTCTTCTCTAGTAATGGAACAGTTGGCACCACTGGTGTTTCACTGAGCACTTGGCTCCTTCTGTTCGGCAGGGGAACGTCGTCTGATTATTCCTGCTTTTTTTCAGCGACAATACTGGAAACAATAAAATCCTCTTGACCAGCTTGTCAATACAGCCAGCGCTATGCAGCAGTCTGCTACACATTTACAGCCAGGAGCTCTCGCAGGTCCCTGAGCACTTACCACAACAGCTGGGGGTTGAATACTTTGCTCAAGGGCATGTTGACAACCGTTACAGGCAGTCGTTTACCAGCTCCAGCTCACACAGAGGTATTGAGCCATGGACATAGAGCGGTTTTGGTCCAATGTGCCCAGGTTTTGAGAAACTGTGTGGGATTTCTGCTGGAATTTCATTTATTCAGTCAAAAATATTTTTTTTAATGACAATTGAAAACATATACAGTATTGAACACTTATTCAAAAAAGATTTGCGACATATAAGAGTGATTTTGCATGTAGGCCCTTCTTCAAAAGGGAAACAACACACACATAATGCCTGAATCTGAAGGAAATTAAAACAACCTAAATGCAATTTTCTGTTCACCATATTATTATCATCACAACCTTTTTAGGTTTTTCTTTTTAATGCAGGTCTCTATGCAGCATTATATTAGATATAATATTATATGTGTCACATGACTGCCCCTTATATTAGCCATGGACCACTTTGCTTTAAAAATCAATAACATCCTTTATTCTTTATGTCTGACTGCTGTGTGGCCTTGTTGCTGGCAGCTGCAGCCTGGTGTTAATACTGTGCAGTTAATTCTGGTCTTTTAGTACCAATTCTCATGCTGCCAAATGTGGTATGTTTTCATATGCTGATTTCCCACTGCAGGGCTGAAAGCTCCACGATGAGAAAGTCTTCTTTTCACTCTTTGGTAAAAAAATTTGTGAATGTGGAACAAGTCATTTATATGACAATGTTAGGTGGTGTCACGATGCAGTAAATACAGGTAACACGGAAAGGACCCAAATGCAGATGATGTAGACGTACAGGATTAGTTCAGTGATTTATTGCAGGTACTTTTTATGCTTCCTGGCAGGTACGGATAGGCCGGCAGGTACAGGTCCAGCTAAAGGGGCAGACGCAAAAAACACATGGCAAGAAAGCAGCATAGAAATTACAACTACGCCGGTAAATAAGGTTAATAATAGCCTTTGTCTGCCTTAAATAAATAGTATACACTTGTGAAATAAATCGCAAGTGGTGTATTTATACATGTGTAATGATAACACTTCTGTATAGGCTGTACTCGTGTTTCCTGGCTTCCCCCTCCTATGGAAGCCCGCTCTCTCCAAGCTCATTTCAGGAATTGGTAGAGGACAGAGGAGGGAAATTGGGATGAACCCATTTTGAAAATCGCAGGTGTTACTAATAACACTAACGGCGGCTCTGTTGTATTAGTATACGTCAGGGGCACCCAGACTCCGACCTATACGGACCCGGACCGGTACTTCTTTTTTTTTTTTTCGCATTCACATTTGCTCCGCTCTGTATCACTAAGGGCGACGCTTCGCACACACCTACACACACAAACAGAGCGGAGGAAAGGAGAGGAGTGAACTAGAGAATCACCGCACTCGTTTTTACGGCACTGGTTTAGCGGATCAGGAAACTCACAGACCAATTACATGCAAGTTAAGCCATCTCACATGATGCTACGCAGCCAATCAAATCTGTGCATTCCAACCGGCAAACATTGCGACTCTGAATACAGACAGATAAGAGGCGAGAGGCGAGTAACAGACGGAAAGACGAGTTAGCGATACAGGGAGAGAAGACGGAAAAAGGGAGAGAAACACAGACGAAGAGACGAGTGAGCGGCAGACAGGGAGAAAAAAAATAACTACTCATGGCGCTCTCCAAGAAGAGAAAAGTCAACAGAGCTTTCAACCCAGAATGGACTCATTCATGTTCTTCCTTCCCACTGGGAGCACAACACCAGTGTCTCATATGCTCAGAAACCGTGGTGCTCATTAACAGTCGTGATGTGAAACGCCACTTTGAGACAAAGCACAACGTTTTCGACCAAACATACCCACTCAAGTCTGAACTGAGGGCACAGAAAATAAATCTCAAAGCCCAATGTGATTTTGATTTGTGACAAAATAAAGCAAATAGGCCACCTGTCAGCATCATCAGCCACAGAGGATGTGCTAGCCTGGGTTAAACTGTTCAATTGTTACGATGTGTTGAGACTGATTTATTCTAACATTGGTTGAGACTGTTAAATCAAGATGTGAAACAGTTAAAGAAAAAGGGAAACTCAAGCTGCCGCTACACTTTATTTAATTTTTCTAAGATTAAGCACTTTATTTTAAATGCACAATTTTTCAAAAGCTATTTTATTTATTTTTTCAATTTTATTTTTAAATGCAGCCCGAGAAGAACATCATACATATCTACAGTATTATATATATCTGTATAGTTCAATGTTAAGTGACAATAAATATTGTCAAAATGCTTTTAACCTATTAACGGGTGGACGGCGAGGAGTTTTCTTGTGCCATGTACATGTACATTTTATAATTCTGAATTATTTTTTTTTAGATATTTTTGGAAAGCTTAGAATCTCGTCTATTTAGATATTGAGATGAAAATCACAACAGCGGTACAATCAGCTCCTCAAACTAGCAAGTACACTCAAAATCAAAATCGTAACTTTGAGCCCACTTACCTATAAAGCCTCATAAATATCCTCTTTTCAGCAATATTTAAAAAGGTGAAAAAGGTAAAAAGATGTCCACCGTGAACATCGTCACATCGATAAAAGCCCATGAACAGCTGTTGCAATCTGTGAAATCAGCTGATCGATTTTTACATTGTGTGATCATAAACAGTCATAACTTAATATCTCGTGCGCTCATCGCGGTTGTAGCGCCTTCATGAGCCAATGAGTGTCAACTTTATAAGGAAGTCCCAGTCCTCTTCTTTTGTTACAGGCTGTGCCACCAGCAGATCAGCCTCCCGGTGGCGTGCGCATCGTATGGACAATGAACATCGTTACACGCGTCACTTCCCATGATTTGTTTTTACAAAATAAAATTGATTAAAAACATTATATTTATTATTTATTGTTCAGAAGAAAATACAAAATAAACATAAACATATTATAAAGAAATGTTTTTATACTTCACTTACTCTGTGTGATTACTACTAACAGGGAATATGGGTATATAATAGTTATTTATAAATAAATAAAAATAATATTTATTAAGAAATATTATAGTATGTACAAATTGCGTACGCCTGGTGTTACTCTTAGAAAAATATGTCTAATAAATTGAGTTTTTATCCCTTTTATCTGAAATTGGAAGTTTTACTTCATAACACTTGGTTCTATGTTTTTATTGTGTTTTCCAGTCCATACCTAGCAGCTATACCCATCTTCAGGCATCTTTTTCAACAACAAACTTCAGGCGGAGTGTATTTTCTTCAAATTCAGTATATTCAGGCCAATATTACTCAGTGTCAGAAGCACTTGGAGTGATTCCTCACTGTTTTGCAAGAACAAAAAGTAGCTAGTCCAAATGTCTGCCGTGCTAAAGGCCCAATATTATGATAATCGAATCCGATAATCACACACTTTCTAATGAACAGGTGGCATTCATACAGCTGAAACTACCAATTTACGACAAGCTTGTCCAGCTTGGTGTGTCCGATTTGGAACATGTCCAAGCAGTCCTCACAGAACAAAGTAAGAGGTTTAAGAAAAGAATACGAGAATATCTCTGCTATTATGGACAATCCACATTTTTTGGTGTGGACAGGTTTTACTTAAAATACTTAAAGGTTCTCAATTCCACATTTTGAACATTAATAAAGCGAATGTCACGCTCCCTCTGTGTGCGATGTAATCTGAGTTTCTCTGTCCACATAGCCGGCCCGGAAATTGAAGGATTTCTGTAAAAAATCTTTTGGTTCACTTCCAGATACTTACTAATGGTCTTTGCCTCTTTTCTGAACTCAAGTATAGATATTTGTTTATGTTTTAGCCGTGTTAACAGTGTGGCACTATCGATAACAGTATTGTTTGTCAGCCTCCAGTGTTGGAGCGATTGATCTATTTTGTACAGATACTCGGTCAACATCAGCCCTTCTCACAAAGCCGGTGCAATAGTGGATCTGCTTAACAGCAGTTTCTCCGTGTAAGAGAGGCTATTGGCTTGCAAAATAATGACACTCCCATCGGCTTCAGCTATACTTTGTTTGTTTTTGCTGATTAGCACATGTTAGCAGTCTAAGCTAAGATGGTACACATGGCAAACATACCTGCTAAATGTCAGCATGTCAACATTGTCACTGTGACTGATGACATTAGCATTTAGCTCAAAGCATCTGTGCAAACAGCCTCAAAGAGCGCCTTTCATGTAGACGGTTCTACATCCTGTAGTGCTCCAACATGAACTGGAACAGCAGAAGCTTTTTTCTTCTTTTTCAATTCTGTGGACAGCTGATGTTTTGGAGAAAATGCGTTTTCATCCCACTGAAGTGATGGATGTGGGAGGGCAAGATAAGTGTAAACTCTGCAACAAACACGTTTTATTAAGCCTGCAGTTGTCTCCCAGTTTGACATTTGAGTTTGTAATCACTCTCAGGAGAACTTTTGGTCTACCTGTGTTTGTGTTGCAGACATAATAGAAGCCTTTTTGATGTACACTTGAAGCACCTATGTGCCAAAAGGCCTTAATGAAGACTTTGATTTGTTCTCCAACACCTTATAGTTGTGTGTTGTTCACTGTTTATCACATTGTCAGGTTATAGAATTGTATTATACAACTTTTCAGATTGGATAGAGGCTCCGGTTTATGCTACAGGACACATGCCTTGTGTACCTATTGGGGAGTTCCTGTATAGAGAGTCATGTTGACCTAATTATTATCATACGTTCTGTATAGCAGAAGGGCTTTATTTCTCTATTACATTTGTTTCTTGTGCAGAATCTGAATATTGCAGGCTAGAGATAAATTGAGTCAAGTTGTAGAAATATTGACTTCATTAGTTTTCCTGGCCCAAATGCACACACAGGCGCTCGCACGCACGCAAGCACGCACGCACGCACGCACGCACGCTCACACGCACGCGATATGATGTTTCCTCCACCTGCAGCTAAGTCTTTCTGTGAGTCAGCTTTGTGAGTAAGCTTCCCTTCCTCTCCTTCTTCTGTTCTGAGGTGTTCTGCAACCTTTTTTTAGATTCAGCACTACGATTCTCTGCAGTTACCATGGCCACCAGCAGAATCCAGGGAGGAAGATCTGTGTTCTGCTCACTTTTAGTGTTCTTATCACCTCGTCAGCTTTCTACATCCGCTGTTAACCGCTGGGTCACAGAGTGGACTCACACACACTCACACTGGCATGTAGAAAAATAACATTTCCATTTGAAAGTTGAGCTTTTAAAGTATGCATTTTAAATTTGTATTACCTTCAACAACAATTTGTTTTAACATCTCACGTCCTAAAACTTCCTGTTCACTGCAATTAGGGTGTTGTTAAAATGAGCGGAAGGTTTTGGTGAGGATCAATTTATATAAACAGTCTTTAATTTCCATCCATCTGATGTTCATTTTCAATTCTACCCTAAGTAGAAACGCCGGGAACTTTACATATTGCCCTGAAGTTTGTACGCTTGGCTTAGTTGGAGCAGTTGGTGTATCAATAAAAGCCCAATGAGACAAACAGCATTGGAAACTGTGTGTGTGAGGCAGCAAGGGGAAGGAGCAGACAACCAGGCACACTGGAACTGTCCAGTGGTTTAATAGTGAAAGACGATGAATAAGCTTACAGCCCGAGAGGATGAGGTGAGCAGGTGGATGTAGGAGTCAGGTGACCAAAAGAAAAATTCTGAGAGCATCTGGTGGAAGGATGGAGAATGGCAAGTCAAATGCATGGGCCTGGGGTAAGTGGCTGGAGACGAGGACGGAGGGGCGGACTGGGTAAAATAACAACATCTGAAGCAGCTGTCGTGACAGAAACAGACTTAATTAATTTAATCATGAAGTACATGAAGCATGTGACTTAAATGTCAACTGACGCTTCTGCTCCACTGAAGAGACTGAGAACTACAGCAAATGAAAATCATCAGAGCGATGAAGAGAATGTAAATTAATACATTAAACAAACATAAAAGTCCTATTTTCCATTATGTTTTCCTCATTGTTTGGAAATGCAGATTTTATAGAAATTAATTTGAAATTAATTTGAAACTTAGATGAACGCTTGACTGAGGTCCACAGTGATTTTAATAGGGAACAGTGCTGCTATCCAGTAGTATTTAGTGTTGTCACTGGGCTTTGATGAGCAGTATTTTTTTATCATGAAAATGCACATGTTCCAGTGACTTTTCCATTTCTGGACATATAGTTTGCAGCACAAAACTTTAATACATATATTTAAAAGCCTTTAAACACACTGCAACTATCTCTGGCTTTTTGATATGCAGTGGTGGGATATGAATACATCTCCAGAGAGCCTTAATCCAGGGCCTTAGATACGCGACCACACTGCCTAACAGGCGGCTATTTTCACTGCTGTGTAAGACACTATTAAATCTTTTACCAATAAAAAGAAGGATGCAACCTGGATGAATACACTGTTTTTAATCACAGTGGATGTGAGAAAGAAAAAAGGCAGGGGAACTGATGTGTATTTAAAGGCTGGTTCAACAGAAATTGCATCAGCTTGCTCCATAATTATGGCTTCTACTACAACACTTAATCTTTACTTTCTGCCCAGCTACATAATGCTTTCACACTGGACGGTAATCGAAAGGTGTCTAATTGAAGGAAATGGACATAAATTCCAGGGATACCAAGCTGTTTTGTCTTTAGTTATATTGTCCAGCCCCTCAGAAGTCTTTCAGCAAGTGGAAATGCGCTGGAAACAAAAAGATTGTTATCTCACTCTTAGTAGAATCTTCCCTACCAGGTCCCAGAAACTCTTCAATTGGCTCTATTCAATTTTCACCAGAAAAGCCCTGTTGCAGTCTGCAATCTCATTCTTGCAGCCAGATTTCCAGACCACAGGTGAGGATTGGATTGAAGATTGATGATTTAACTGAGAGTTTGGATCTGTGACTTTACTGTCACGGCCCAACGAAGACCTGCTTTACCACTGTTTGGTCTCACTTCTGATCCCCATCTTTATCCTCGATGTAAAGCAACTTACCTTGGGCAAAGATATGAGGACAGCACAGTCACCTCAAGGCTTCCCAGGGAAATAAATATATTTTAGAGACAGCTGAAAGGAGAAGCTGTGGTGATGAATATGGGCAATGCAGAAACTATTTTAACCAACCACAAGCACACCTCAGGAAGTGTTTAAAGAATTCATGCTGTGTGATTGAAAGCTGAACATCACAGGATCATTTGATGGGTGCAAGTTGGCAGGTGTAACGGACGGACAAATCCGTGAGCCCAAAGAGACGAGTCTCAGGATGATGGGAGTGTCCCATCTTCTCAAGGTACAATCAAGTCCCCCTGAGGCCCCTGTAGAAAAAAGGACAGAGCGATGTGAGAGAGGGAGAAGGAAGAAAAGGAGACTGGGTAGAAAGTGGAATAGAACTGAAACAGAGCTAGACCAATATATCGGCCTGGTTGATATTAGTTTATCGCTTCTATATTGATTTCAAGTATGTTGGCCAATAAGAAATTAAATTACATAAATGCCAAATATATGCTTGAGGTAATTTAGAAACAGATGGACTGGTATTATACAATCATCATATGTAAAGGATCCTTACATACCTCCTGATCCAGATTTTTTGGCACTGGATGAAAACTTATTTGAAGTTATTGTAATTCATCCTGAGGGGGAAATGAATGTCTGTAATGAAGTCTGTTCCGATCCAGTACATAGAGATATTTTACTGGATATTTGAAAACCTGCCAGAGACACGAGATCCGGATCAACAAAGTCACAATGAATCCTCTGGGGACCCTGAATGTTTGTGCCAAATTTAAGGCATTTCTTTTATCAGTTATCAAGACCTTTTTGCATAAAACCAAAAACGTCAACCTCATACGGGCCCCCATGAGCCAGTGGATGAACAAAGTTATTAGGGTTCATCCTCTGGGGACCACAATTGTCAAATTCGATGACAATCAACAATCAAAGATATTTCAGGACGAAAGTGGTGGACTGACCGACCAATCAGTGATGTTATGCCTGGAGCCCCACAACTAGCTTAGCTAAAAAAAGACACTGTTGCAGACAGCCATGGACGTCATGCCCCTTCCATCGGTTTGTCCTGTGGACTGTAATGGTAATTTTTCATCTTGTATTGTACTGTCCTATTCTTCACATGCTCATCTTATGTTTGTCCTACTTACAGCGATTGGGACCAGACTACACTCTGGTCATGTTTCCCTTGTATCTCTTGTATCTCTAGATGTGCGTAGTTGCACAGCCGATTGTCTGTAAACATTGTCACCCACTTTGTGACTATATAGTCTAATTGTATTCTCTGCTCGATGAACTTCACTGTAGACTGCTTGACACTGTTTTTGTTGTTCCATTCTTGCAAGAATAAAGAGTTCACTTTTTCAACCAAGTATCTTTATTTCAGTATAATAGATTTACTTCTCACCACCCTTTGGTTTAGTTTGTATCGGCAGAATTCCACAACAAACTTGGCAAAGGATCTCACAGGATCCAGTGAGAGATCGTCTTGAAACCGGCTGGACGGTGACTGATCATCTAAAAAATCTTTACCTCTACCGCGACAAAAAGAAATAAGAGAGAGAGAACCGTTCTGTCGAATTTCCCGACCGTCTTCACTTGGATCCAGAAGGACCCGTTGTGTTCCTACCTCAAAATTTAATCGAGTGAGAAGCTGAAATATTGGTATACTTGATATATAAATAATAACTTGTTTAACATTGTGTACATGTGTAAAGGTAACTAAGTTAAATTTCAGAGTGTTTATTTTTTGAAAAACCTGAGATCAATTAAACTTTTACCAAAAAGAGGAAGTTTCTCTGATAAATGTGTTTACATGTTCTTTACACTAGTGCAATTAAATAATATATTGGAGAAAAACTGGCTTTAAGGATCGATTTAGCATACGTGACCCTGAAGTGGTTAGCAATCTGCATCAAATCATCTTTGCGACAGGCTTCAATTTTATCCACAGAGGGATCGGCCAAAAATGATTCTACATTGAACGGCACCATTTCCAAAAGAACAATGGAATTTTTAAACAATCCACTATCAATAAATAATATATATATATTTGTTTTTGAAATATGTTAATTAATCCCGGACGAGCCCCCATTTAGGTTACGCCCCGGCTCGGCAAGGGAAAAGGGAGTAACATATAACCAGATGTTGATGGTAAAATAAGATATATTTATTATATACGCTGGAAAATTTGACAAACAATTGTTTTTAACGACACAACAAAGAACAAAAGGAGGGCTCTTAACACAAGAGCAATAAGGCATCAAAGCCAAACTAACAAAAAATAAACCTCAACTTAAACCAATTCTAAAACAAAACTCGGGGTGAAAACTTGATAACAAAAGAACAAATAAAACAGCGCTGGGGCACCCTAACGTGCCTAACAGAAAACGCTGCAAACTTCTTAACAATTAACGAGCCAAAGGTAAACCTAGTTCCAACACCTAGGATATAGAACAAAGAATTTCAACCGACAATATACGATATACAGAATCTAGTATCCACACACACAAGTACAAGCATATGGCTGACAACACCAGCAGCCCTGACTGTAGTGCTGGCTAGGCACTTGTAGTCACTGGTCTCTCCAGTGCGCCTCGGATTGGAGAGCCGGAACAGGTGCACACTAATCACGGCCGGTCTTCGCCAAGGTGGGAGGAGAGGACCTGCGTGCTGCCAATCAGGGACCGGGGATCACACATCCAATCTGCATACCTAATAGGGAAAACAACGGTGCAGACATCCACATAATAACCCCCACAGATAAATAAGGCCGTGGTCGTAACACTTAGTGTGAAAAATTCAATAGCCAGATGGCAAAATGGCTGCCCTCCTAAATGAACATCATTACCTGTGACATGACTAAACAAGAATAAACCTAAATACATCATGTCGAGGTTTATCATATTAGGGACAGTCACCCTGGAGCAACTCAGGGTCAAGTACCTTGCTCAGGGGCACAATGGTGGCAGCCCTGGTATTAAACCCACAACCTTCCGGTGTTCTATTACAACCTTTCCCTTTACCAAAGGATTACCAAATGTAACACAGAAATGCAGCCTTCTCTAGCCTAAATACATTTTGAGGACACATTTGGAACTTTCTGCAGCATTTCACATCCCACTGGTCGCTGTTCCAATTGTTTAATGATGCAGTTGGATAATCTTTTTGAAAAACACAATGCAAGGCATAAATAATCAGAAAAGCAGGCATCACTGTTTGTCATGTTACCTTCCTTGAAATATTCCCAATCATTTTTCTGGGATACACATCTCAATGGTATTATTGTTATTTGACATTTTTGTGCTTGTACCAGCAAGATTCTCTCAAATAGTCAACACATACAAGTACAAGTGACATGTTTTTGTCCAAAAGGAGAATGCTCCTTTAGTTCTAAGATCATGTCTGTAATAGAACATGTGCAGAGGAAACATTTCAGTTTTGCATTAGACACTGAAGATGACCAAATTAGTAGCACAGTTAATCTAATGCATGTCCTGCCTGTTCAGACCAGAGAGGGGGAGAGAGACTGCAGTACTCGGGTTGACTCTCTCTCTCTTCCTCTCCTGATCTCCCTCTATCTCTCATGATGAATGAGGGGATCTGTTGTAAATCTGGGCTGGTTAGACACACAAGCGCATGCATGGACAAACACACATTCTCCGCACACACACACACACACACACACACACACGCATGGAGGCGGTGAATCTGTGCTGGTTGGTTCTTTCATAAACGAGCTCTGCTGTGCAGGGAGGGCTGCAGTGATGACGCTGCAGAACCGGGGTGCCATGACACGCACAAATTCACAGTCAAGCACACACACAACGGAAAAGTGAACACCCCCATAGCCTCATGCCAACCCTGTCTCCTAAAAATTACGTCCCCGAACAACGAAACTGCATTTTCAATTACGTTTGGAGGGAAATATATTTTCTCCAGGATTACGGTCCCAGTTTTCAACACGATGTGAAATGAAAACAAAATGGCCTGGTTAAGTTTTGTAAAAGATCCTGGTTTTGGGTTAAATAAGTATGTTGGTTACATAATTTAAAGGTCCAGTGTGTAGGGTTTAGGGCTGTCTAGTGGGGAGCTTGCAGATTGCAACCAACTGAATACCCCTCTGCTCACCCCTCCCGTTCCAATCGTGTCGAAGAACTAAGGTTGCCTTCAGGTAACGTCAAAAGGCCCTAGTAAAAATGGCTCTCTATAGAGTTTGATCTGTTTGTTCTGGGCTACTGTAAATATATGGCAATGTAATATGACACACTTCTTGTAAAAGGACCTGCCCCCTATGTTTATATGAAGGACTCATATAAACTGTTCTGTTCTTTGTATGTTGCACTTATATTGGTTTGGCTTATTTATAGCTAATAGTTGAATTTGTATTCTATTGTTTCTGTATGTTGCACTTATGTTGCACTTCAAACTGGCTTATTTGAAGACAGTGTACACTTATTCGATTGTACCTATTTGAAGCTATTGTACTTACAAGATTCTTGGTGTTTGGAGTTGTATCTCCATGATTGTTTGCACTTTTTGTACGTCGCTTCGGACAAAAGCGTCAGCTAAATGAACTGTAATGTAATGTAATGTAATTCTAAAATGACCAAAACAAGATTCTTAGATTCAAGTGATTATACACTGAACCTTTAGTTTGTGTACGTAACTTAAATTAAGTCAATGCTAACTTTTTGTTTCACACCGGACATGAACAGGGCTCTCCTTGGTTTAAGTCCTTTGTTGTTTTTACCCATCCTTCCACCCTACGCAGACTTATGCGGACACATATTTGTGATAAGTTAAAAACCAAGGTAACCTGGTAGAAAATACATATCCCTCAAAATGTGATTGACAACGCAGTTTCATTGTATAGGAACGGACTTTTTAGGAGAACAGTTTGCGCATGCACAAACATGTATGGTCTGAAATACCCTGAAACTCCCTTATGTATCAAATAAAATTAAATAAATATCTTAAGTAGTAGTGCTTGTTTTACTTTCAATATAATAGTGTTTGTTGAATATCATTATAAAACACCAATGTTGTAACAAACTGTACATTTCTTCTATGTGCAATGGAATATGTAAACACAATCAAGTATAATATCCTACAGTATATATAACACATTCAAAACCTGACTCCTAAGAATATTAAACCAAAATAAATTAATAACCCCGTCTACACTGTGATTGATTAACGCATGCATATAAGCTACGCACTATGCACGCAAACACATATCTGCTCTCTTCCTCTCTACCGTGCACACGCTCAATATACTTCCAACAGTTTGGCTTTTCATCAGTAAGCACTGACCCACTGTTAATGTTTCAGAGTGAAAACTCCAGTAACTGCTGATGTGGCACTTCCATTATCATCCCCAAATCATCTTCTGTTGATAAAAGTGAATATTTAAAACATAATGCTCTGTTAATCCTTGTCTATCCATCTGTTTATAGCTGAAATGGAAGTGTTCACATTTATATCAAATGATCATATCATATTAAAATTAATTATATTTGTTCAGCTTCTCACTTAATACCCTATGCATGAAAATAAGTGTTTTAATATGGTGACCACAGTAATTCAACCTGCAATCATTTACATTACAAAGTCACACAGTATTTGTATACATTTATATTTTCCTCTAATGCCGTGTCTACAGCCCACGTAGTTAAAAGCAGTACGTTAGCAGATAATTTCTCTATTTATCTATACTGTATATATATATATATATATATATCCCTTATTCTCTTCCCATGGGGATTTCCTAAATGTCACTACTAAAATGAAAGGTAGTTGTGATTGTAGTGACTCTTTTTATTGCAATTCTATTCTACTGAGGTTTCGTGACTCACACTTACTCCAATATTAAAAGAAAACATAATCATTGAGCCACCAGATCTATACCCAATTGAATACCTATGGGGGATTTTTTGGGTGACATGGTAGATAGCGATCTCCATCGTCATCCTCATTATCTCTTGGAAGAATTGCTGTTCACCCCTCCAGTGAAGTTCCCCACTGAATCTATGACAGGGAGCACCGAAGCAGCTCTTTTGGAGAGCATTCAAACCATTCACTGACAAGTAACTATCAGTTAAAGTTCCCTTCTGTTTTTCCATTTCTCTCAACTAAATACTGTAAAATTGATATGAACGATCAAACACATGACATTAACTAGATGCAGAATATTTTACATGTCAGTATAAAATGATGATTCTGAAATCAATGAGGTTCTTGTTACATGATAGATCTCTGACACTTCCAACTCTTTATATAACCCTCTATGTGAAGCTAAAACTACAGTTAATGCAGTGTTTACAGTCAAATATGGTCTCCCTCCCTCCCTGTCCTACATGTTCAGGATATTTGACTTAATATCAGTATGACCAACTCGTAGCACTCATGTCTTGGAAAGCAATAAACAGAAATACATAACTAACACACACACACACACACACACACACACACACACACACACACACACACACACACACACACACACACACAGTCACACTTGCTGAGACCATAACACAGCTCCCATCTGAATCCTCACCTCAAGTTCAGGAGACTGACCTTGTCATCAGAGCGCAGTGACCCTCGAGCAACAAATAATGAACGGTTTGACATCAAAAAGTGCTGAGATAATACAAGCTGACACCTCTGATCGGCACACTTTTGCTGCCGAGGCAGCCTCATACTCAACATTTTGTTCATGTGTTCACAGTCATACTCAGTTCATTTTTCATGCAGCAAGTGTGTGCCTCTGTGTAGAACTTTTATGGGAATAATTAATTTAATGGCAGGAGCTTTTCTTGGGGAAAAACTAGACAATCTGGATGACACTTTGTGAAGTGTATGTTGTGTTTTTAGCCCGTACCACGGTGTTGAGGCTGATCAGTGCAGAGGAGATAATGCTTTGTATGCTGTTAGAGCTCATTGGAGTGCTCTAGGAGGAGATGATATGGCAGGCAATGATGGTGGCTGATGTACCATTTTAGGTTGTTGATTCACAACTTGAGACGGTGATGTGATGGGTGGAAAATATGGAGGAGGCATGTGTTGAGATTCAGGATTCACCCTGTACAGATAAAGACAGATAAAATACTTTTTGGTAGTTTTGTCACTTTCTTGTGTTTTAGTTTCAACCGTTGGGATGGCATGCTGCCTTTCTGTAAACACTTTATATGACTTTCTATTTCTTCAACTATTTTAATTTTCTTTTTCTTTTCCAATTCTACTTCCTTTTCTTTTAGTATCGTGCCTATTTTCCCTATCTTTGCAGTACTTAACGACCCTCCTGTTGGAAAACCACATTCATTACACCATTCTTGTAAATGTTTTAAACTATCAGAGCCATATTTTGAAAGCATGAGATCAACAATGGGCCCCTGTGGCCTTTTAACTGGTTTACTCCCTTTGTTACCCATTCTTGGTAGTCTATTTATTGACTTATTATTTACGTCTACCGCGTCAACCTCTTTATTGACCTTTTAACGTTTAAAACATAGACGTCTCCGTGAGACGAGATTCTTTTGGCAAAATCCAGGTTTAAAGCCCGTTTCATAAACAAACCCCAGTTTGTTAAGTTTTATGAAATCTATCGGTTAACCCTTTAACACCGAACGTGTCGTCGACACGTTGCACAAGCAAAACTTTGAATTATTGTAATTACATCAGGGTTTGCACTATCGAAAAGCTGACGGCTGAGACTCTGCGCTTTATAGCATATATCGATTCATTAGGGTAACTTCAATTACGGCCTTCCCGGAAGCCCGTGAAACACGACTGGAGAGACACAGACAACACCGCGGAGAAATAGAACTGGAAAACAGCGGATTTAATTCAAATGGAAGCAAGACGGTATGTAAATCAACACTTGTATTGCGTGTTGACTTGTTTAGAACAGTGTACCAAGTCTGTAAGGTTGTACTAGGTGTGTAATTGTACTTTATATTCGTAAATGTGCGCATCTTCTTCAAGTAGCCTGCATCCTAGCAGAGGCTGTGGGCAGGCTGGAGCTGGAGATGAGGAAGTGTCACCAGAGATCACATTCAGGGCTGTAGAGCGAGAAGCTGTGGGGTGATGCTGTCAGAGACAGAAGCCCCTCACCACATCATCAAAGATGGCAGACTGAGGCCGAGCCCGATGATGGAGTCCCTCAACAACCCAGGTGTCCAACCCCCTCTCGATATGGGAAACCCAGCACCAGGTGACATTTATTCCCACTTAGCTGTTGCAGTTTTCAAACCCCTCTGTGAATACACAAACAAGAATGCAGCCAAAAACCTGGAGAGAGGGAGAAGGTTCATCTGGACTGAAATAACTCCAAAAGTTACTGTACATGTCAGTGTTGGACCTGCAGAAAGATGAGCAACTTTTGGTGTAAGCAAACCATTTTCCATGTGTTATTCCCTGCCACTGTCATGTCCCAAGACTGTACAGGGCAGTTCATTTGATCTAATCTTCATATGAGTGACCCACAGAAAAATTTGGAAAATCAGAAAATGGGCACCGAGGATTATGACCACCTCCACCGGGTCAGACCTCTCATGGAAATAATATGCATGAATTGCAAGGCCATCTACCACCCAAGACAGCACCTTGCAGTTGATGAGAGGATGGTTGTTACCAAGACCAGGCTCAGCATCAAGCAGTACATCAAGCCAAGCCAACAAAGTGGGGGCTGAAGTTTTTTGTGCCTGCTGTCATGAACGGCTACACCATCGACTTCAAGCTCTAAACTCTGCAAGAGGAGCACTGCCTGGAAGTGTGAGGACTGTGATGTGGGCCTGTGTCTGAAGGCAGACAGGAACAGTCACGGGCAGTACCACCAAGACCTCTGCATATGAAGGGACACTCAGAGAGGAGAGAATTACCCTGTGTGGGAAAAAACGCCTGGACATATTTTCCATTTTATGGCCTGTTTTTGCAGATTTAAGAGAGAGCTTAAAGCTCTAGTGGTGAGTGAGTTGGTGGAACAGGGGATGAGGTATGGCCTCTTTTAGTACAGTGCAAGATTCATGGCAAAGCTCAAGAAGCTATTGCTGCACTTTCGTTAGAGGAAAGCCTGAGATATGAAATAGTTAAAGCTGATATCCAGCGCGCTTATGAATTGGTCCCTGAGGCGTATAGACAGAGATTTCGAAATCATAGAAAAGCTCCATCCCAGACCTATGCTGAGTTTGCCAGGGAAAAGGGAACTTTATTTGATAAATGGAGCACCTGTTGTAAAGACAATTATAGTTCTCTGCGAGCACTGTTGTTAATGGAAGAATTTAAGAAATGTGTTTCGGATCCGATTGTTGTGTATTTAAATGAACAGAAAGTAACCTCTCTTTCCTCTGCTGCAGTACTAGCCGATGAGTACGCGTTAACTCACAAGGCTGTTTTCCCGTCAGCCTGTGCTGAGAAACCTCGTTATGGTACGGCTCTGCAGCCTAATCGGCCCAGATCAGTACATGGTAGAAGAGAGGAAAGGGAGTGTTACTACTGCCATAAACATGGACACATCATTGCCAACTGTCTGACACTTAAACATAAAGAGCAACAACAACCTGCCCAGAGTACGTCACAGCCGAGAGGCATCAGATTAATTAAAGAGTGTACAGATCGTCATAATAGCGCATTTTAAGAGACACAGGTGGCTCGCAGTCTGTGATCGTCGCCTCTGTGTTGCCATTTTCTGGTCTATCTGCCTGTGGTTATGGTTCTGTTTTACGCGGCATTGAAATGGGTTACACTCCCAGGCTGCTACACCACTTACACGTTGAATCTAAATTAATCAGTGGTTTCTTCCCCATCGCAGTTTGTCCCGCGTTACCAATTGAAAGAGTTGTATTTCTGATGGGTAACGACATCGCTGGTGGTAAGGTGACTCCTGCGCTGGAAGTTTTGGACTCTCTTCAGTCAGCAGGGTCACCTGAAGTAATACAGCCACCTTCTGATGTGTTCCAGATTTGTGTAGTCACCCGTGCACAGGCGCGTAAAGATGATGATGTGACCTTGGCTAATAGTGTGCTTATGCCAGTGTTTTCAGGAGAAGTGGAGTTCGAGAAGGAGACTGCGATTGCAGACGCGTCTCCTTATGAAACTGCGGCTGAGCCGGTGTGTCCCATCGGCCCTACTGTGTCTCTTGATTGCCCGACTCTTCCGGTAACAGGAGAGTGTCTATGTGCCGCGCAACGAGCGGATCCGATGTTACAGAAGTGTTTTGCAAATGTGGTGAGTGCCGACAAAGAAAGTGGGGAGAAGGCAGCATATGTTCTTGACAACGATGTGTTGATTTGAAAATGGTTCCTAACGGCAACTATTGATTCTGATTGGAACACGGTGTATGAAGTAGTTGTGCCCGCTGGGCACCGTCAACATATCTTGTCAGTAGGTCATGAGAGTCAATCAATGGTCCGGACATCTGGGCGTGACAGAAACGTATCAGCTGATACTTAGACACTTCTTTTGGCCAGGGTTAAAAGCAGATGTTTGCTTGTTGTCATGTTTGCCAGATTGCCGGCAAACCTAACCAGGCGATTCCCCCGCTGCATTGCATCCTATACCGGCGATAGGAGAGCCGTTCGAGAGGGTGATAGTTGACTGGGTTGGTCCCCTGCCCCGAACCAAAGTGGTAATCAGTCGACGACACATTTTGCAAGCAAAATGTTTGATAACCGTAATTATGTCATAGTTTGCGCAATCAAAGAAATTTCAACGGTTTCTAATAGCTGAGACTCTGCGCTTTACAGCATATATCGATTCATTAGGGTAACTTCAATTACGGCCTTCCCGGAAGCCCGTGAAACACGACTGGAGAGACACAGACAACACCGCGGAGAAATAGAACTGGAAAACAGCGGATTTAATTCAAATGGAAGCAAGACGGTATGTAAATCAACACTTGTATTGCGTGTTGACTTGTTTAGAACAGTGTACCAAGTCTGTAAGGTTGTACTAGGTGTGTAATTGTACTTTATATTCGTAAATGTGCGCATCTTCTTCAAGTAGCCTGCATCCTATCAGAGGCTGTGGGCAGGCTGGAACTGGAGATGAGGAGGTGTCACCAGAGATCACATTCAGGCCTATAGAGGGAGCTGTGGGGATGCTGGATGATCTGGTGATGCTGTCAGACACAGAAGCCCAACACCACATCACACCACAAGATGGCAGACTGAGGCAGAGCCCGATGATGCAGTCCCTGTGAATACACAAACAAGAATGCAGCCAAAAGCCTGGAATAACTCCAGAAGAAATGATGAAGTCCACAGGCATGTTGCTGTACATGTCAGTTTTGGACCTGCAGAAAGATGAGCAACTTTTGGTGTAAGCAAACCATTTTCCATGTGTCATTCCCTGCCACTGTCATGTCCTCAGACTGTACAGGACAGTTCATGGCCATTTGATCTAATCTTCATATGAGTGACCCAGAGAAAACAGGAGCAACAGGAACAGTCACTGGCAGTACCACCAAGACCTCTACATGTGAAGGGACACTCAGAGAGGAGAGAATTACCCTGTGGGGAAAAACGCCTGGACATATTTTCATTTCATATGGGTGACAAAGTTTTGGCGTTGCTGCCTATTCCGGGTTCAGCCCTGTCCGCTAAATTTTCTGGGCCATATGACATCCGTGACTGTCTCAGTGACACCGACTACATCATCGGTACTCCTGGAAGAAGGCGTAAGTGTCACGTTAATATGTTAAAAATGTACCATTCAGGAGAGGCACCCGAAACCAGTCTGCCAGCGTCAGAGCACGCCAAAACAGCTGCTATTCCCGGCAGCTCCGCGCTGATTGTTATGGAAGATGTTAAATTGTCGGTTGATTTGAAAATGCGATCCTGTTTACAGCAGGGCGCTCGGTTGCCAAATTCTGAGATGTTGGAAGTGTTGCCGTCCCAGTTAGACCACCTGTCCGCGGGGCAGCAAGATGAGGTAGTGACTTTAGTCGCAAACTTCCCTTGACTGTTTAGTGATGTTCCGACTCGAACCACTGTTCTGCAACATGACATAGATGTTAAGGATGCCCGGCCTATTAAGCAGCATCCTTACCGAGTTAATCCAGTCAAACGTGCTCTGATGAAAGCGGAAGCAAGGTATCTTTTAGAAAATGTTTTAGCCATTCCTAGCTCCAGTCCTTGGAGCTCTCCGTGTCTTTTAGAGACTAAATCTGATGGATCTCCTAGATTCATAACTGATTTCCGTAAGGTAAATGCAGTTACGGTGCAGGACTCCTATCTGTTGCCGCGGATGGAGGACTGTATTGATAATTTGGGCCCAGCTAAATATGTCAGCAAGTTAGATCTGCTGAAAGGTTATTGGCAGGTACCATTAACTGAACGCGCCTCCAAAATATCTGCGTTTGCGACTCCTGATCACTTTCTACAATACACCGTCATGGCTTTTGACATGTGTAAATTTCCTATGGAACACTGAGTGCCAGCATGCTTTTGAGAGTGCGAAGTCCCTTTTAAGCCACTGTGCTCGCTGCTCCCAATCTCTCCAGGGTTTTCAAACTAGAGTTTGACCCGAGTGCAGTGGGAGCCGGTGCCGTTCTATTACAGGAGGATGACGATGGAGTTGATCATCCCGTGTGTTATTTCTCTCGTAAATTCAACCGGTACCAGCTCAACTACTCCACTATTGAAAAGGAGACTCTTGCGTTGTTGTTGGCACTCCAGCATTTTGAGGTATACGTCGGTTCCAGTTCATTGCCCATTGTAACCTTTACCGATCATAACCCTCTCGTTTTTTTGTCTCGCATGTACAACCACAATCAACTACTCATATGGTGGGCGCTGATTGTGCAGGATTATAATTTAGAGATTCGCCATAAAAAGGGCTCAGAGAATGTGTTGGCAGATGCTTTTTCCAGATTATAAAATAACATTTAAAGTAATGTGTTTTGTTATAAGAAATCTATAATTTGTGTTTTAAGGGGGGGAGTGTTATGGCCATGGCCTTATTTATCTGTGGGGGTTATTATGTGGATGTCTGCACCGTTGTTTTCCCTATTAGGTATGCAGATTGGATGTGTTATCCCCGGCCCCTGATTGGCAGCACGCAGGTCCTCTCCTCCCACCTTGGGGAAGACCGGCCGTGATTAGTGTGCACCTGTTCCGGCTCTCCAATCCGAGGCGCACTGGAGAGACCAGTGACTACAAGTGCCTAGCCAGCACTACAGTCAGGGCTGCTGGTGTTGTCAGCCATATGCCTCGTACTTGTGTGTGTGGATACTAGATTCTGTATATCGTATATTGTCGGTTGAAATTCTGTGTTCTGTATCCTAGGTGTTGGAACTAGGTTTACCTTTGGCTTGTTAGTTGTTGATAAGTTTGCAGCGTTTTCTGTTAGGCACGTTAGGGTGTCCCGGCGCTGTCTTATTTGTTCTTTTGTTATCAAGTTTTCACCCCGAGTTTTGTTTTAGAATTGGTTTAAGTTGGGGTTTATTTTTTGTTAGTTTGGCTTTGATGCCTTATTGCTCTTGTGTTAAGAGCCCTCCTTTTGTTCTTAGTTGGGTCGTTAAAAGCAATTGTTTGTCAAATTGTCCATCGTAAAAAATAAATATATCTTATTTTACCATCAACATCTGGTTATATGTTACTCCCTTTTCCCTTGCCGAGCCAGGGCGTAACATTGAGAAAGTTGGTCTGCACCCTAACCATTCGCCTACCATGACGCCCTGTCCTGGTAGGCGAATGGTTAGGGTGCAGACCAGGTAACCACAACATCCAGGTTTTGATTCCACAGCGACCAATAGAATGCTTTTGTTGCATGCCATACCCCTCTCTTTCCCTTTATTTTCAGTCTTCCTCTATACTGTCAGATTTCCAATAAAAGCTCAAATGTCCCCTGAGGCACAAAAATATTTTTCTACATACACCTCCATTATTATAGTCAGGTCAAGGTCAGTTATTACTCTTTGTACTGAGACAAGGATTAAAAAGTTGTACTTTTTCAGAGTTTACAACAGCTATTCATCTTTATAGTTTAGGTTAGGTTAATGCAATTACAACTATCTTTCCCTAACCTTAAAGGGATAGTTCAGGTTTTTTAGTGGAGTTGTTTAATGTTCTTATCCATCGTCAGTGATCAGCACGGCCCCAGCTAGGAGAAACAGACAGGAATATAAGCTCTGAAGCTAAGTGCTTAAGTGCTGTTGTGGACAGGGACAGCAGCAAAACCTTTTTTATTGTTTTTTATATTTTCACCGATTTTAGTTTTTTATTGTTATGTTATTATTCACCAGTTACACGATATCACAAACAAACTAACCAATTAAGACAGTAAAGTAAAGCAGTACAAATACTCAAAATATGTTTTGCTGCTGCCAACGCCGTCTACAGCGAGACATTGCTTAGTTTCTGAGCTGTGACTCCTGCTGCTAGCTATTGTAGGTAACACACTGACTATGAATAAGTACCTCATATAACCTGACTTTAAACAATCTGAACTATCCCTTTAACTAATGCTGACTGTTGGTGGGAGATGGGATTAGAACCACAGTCTCTGGTGTCGAAGTCACACATTACTTCTGCCTTTGCTTCTTAGACTGACCGTCATTATTCACACAATTGCATAACATTAGAAAGAAATGACATTAAAACATAGGTTTTTTAATTAATGTCTTCTAGTAGAGACCGTCACATTTCAGGCAGCCTATCAGGCAACGAGGAGTATTAACCACTTTTTCTGGATCCAGATTCAGACACAAGTCCATTTTATTACAGGTTCAGACATTTCAGTTAAGACAATCACGTAAGCGTTTAAAAAAATGCAAGAAAACTGAGCAGATAGACTGTAAAAGTGCAGGATAACAGTGAAATGTTAGACAGAACTGTTCCGTAAAATTAATCTATAAGCTGTTAGTCTTGGTAAGAATCTGCAGCATCAGTTTGTGTGCTGAAGCCTCACAAAGCCTTATGGATTTACATTCACAATATCAACCACACCTGCAGGAAGCGCCTTAGCTCCCTGCAGCTAAGTGAGCGTATGTTTGTGTGTGAGTGAGAGTGCACTTTTATAAATATACACATACATATTCCCTCTCACACACACACACATCATCCTTTATCTCCTTCTCTTTATCTCCTCCTTGGAACAGCGGCATATGTGTGTGTGTGTGTGTGTGTGTGTGTGTGAAACAGAGTGGACTATTGATGTTTACTGCATTATTGATTAGCCGATTCCCCCAGGGTACATGATACAGACTGGCCATGTTGATTTTCAACTTCTCACATATACATACATGCTTTGGCCTCACTGGAGTCGCACACAGTGAGGTTTAAGCTCATTTGAAGTTTGTGTGTGTGTGCAGGTTCAAAGATATATAGAGAAAGAAAATGTATGTTTCCCCCACAAATGCATAGTACAACCTAATCAATGTGGTGTTTAAGTGTTGGCACTTTTTTCTACTTTCTTTGGCCCACAACTACAAGCGCACGCACGCACACACACACACACACACACACACACACACACACACACACACACACACACACTTCTTTGTAGTCACTAGACTATGGGTCCATATGGACTCTATAGGGGTGTCCAACATCCGTATCAAGTCACCACATCTGCTCCGCTCACCTTCAGGTCACTCGAGTCATCCGAAGACATTAAGTTATCGAGTTGCCGTTGGAGTCATGTGGAGTTCATCCAGGGACATTCTATAATTCATTTGGCTCACATCGAGCGCTTCAGAGGGACATCAAACTCATTTTCATGTTGGAATCGTATGAGGTTAAGTGGAGCTATATTGGGTTGTATTGATTTGACCGGAGTCATTTCAGGAAGATCGTATAACTTGATATGATGTCAGGGTATCTATGAAACTAAGAGGATGCCTTCAGAGGGATACATTATGGTCAGTGGATTCCATGGATTTGCTGGCTTATTTGTCTGCACAAAGGGCAGGCCAAAAATGGATGAAGAACTGAACTATAAACCAGAGAACACTGTTCTTACACTGATTCAGCAAGATGGTGCAGAGAATTATAGTAGTTATACTTATTTAGAGTTATAGTTGTGACTGGAGCAAGCAGATGCGGTGGCTGGCAGCTCCCATGACCTTCCCTACGTTTTAATTTATGTCTTTATTATTGGAGCACGTATGGCCTATGACAAAGATACACTCATCAATATCGGAAAAGGAAGTGCGGGGATTGGATTAAGTGCAGCGGATCTTAAGACAATTTCAGATGTTTTTGTTTTGTTATGTTTTCTTGTGTAGCATAAATGGACTTCAAATGCATTTCATTCTGCAACCCTGTGATGAAGTGGGTTTAACAATAGATCTCCCAGAGTTCAGTTTGTAGTAATGACCACTAAGGGCAACAAACAGCCACTGTGCAGCCACTCTGTCAGAAATGAATCAGAAGAAGAGCAACCCATCCACTTTTTTTTTACAGAGCAGCCACACAAGCGACTGAAGCGATATCTTCATGGTGGCGACAGGTCTCGAGGAAGAAACTGCTCGAAGACACGAAAACGAGATACAACATGCACATTTGTGAGCTTTAATAGTGCTGGCAGATGGACTGTTTAAGCTTTGGACAGAGCCAGGCTAGCTGTTTCCCCTTGTTTCCAGTCTTTGTGCTAAGCTAAGCTAACTGTCTACTGGCGATTGTTTTATATTTACCGTACTGTACAGACATGTAAGTGACAAGTGAATAAGCGTATTTTCCAAAATGTTAAACTGAAATCCCTTTCACTAACTTTGATTAATCGTTTATATAGTCAAAAATATGAAATTATAAAGAGGAATGCTACATTTTCAGTCCGTAAGACATGTGCAGAGAGAAACAGCAGTCGAGGAGGTCTGGGAGTCTCCTAGCCGGGGAGAGGACGAACATATGAGTGGTTTTCTCATTTATGCCACTTCGGATCAAAACATGAATTGCTACTCACTGTTGGCACCATAGGGGAGATGAAGAGAGCCAAGGCACTCAACAGTGCGGCAACATTGTGTAGTACTCACAATGTAGGCCAACTTAAAGTGAGCACACAGTAGCCCTGGACTTTGTTTGAAAGTGTGCACACAGTAGCCCTGGACTTTGTTTGACAACTTTGAAGCATCCAATTCATAGAAAAGGTCCTCAAAGGTATTCTTTGGTATCTGGGATGATCGAGATTCAGTACATAGGTTAAACCAGCAAGGCAAGGCAATACATTTGAGTACTGTGATGACTTCCACGTCCTCAATAACAATTCCTTAGTACTTTAGGCTGTCACTGGCTCTTGCCTCTGGCCTTTGCAATCACAGTAATTGCCACTATGAGCTGTTCAAGTTCCTCTAAGTTCTCCTGCAACATACATTTGTAATCAGTGTCATGGTATAAAACTGTCAAACATAATCACATACAATAGACAATACTATATATTTGTTAAGGGCCACTGTGTCAACCATGGCTGTCTAATTAAATCAAAATTTGTTCAAGTTTATGTAGAACCCTTTTTCATTGTTACTGTCTCAAAGGGACGGTTTTCGGTTGTTGCTGAGTCCCTCTCATTGTATAGCATATCCCACCATACATTGTCCTAAACAGCCCAGTACCCCAGATACGGGATTCTACTTAATCCCATGCAGCTAGATCCAGCCTGATGTTAAAGTCAAAAACTGCTCACTGACCATCTAACTCATGTGACATTTGTAACATCAAGCAACTTTTTCAAAATATACATTATTTATAAATATTGAAAAAAACACGGATCATGACATTCATGTCCAAAGTGATGAAAAACAAGTTAGCCATGTGAACAATACATTTTCAGCAAACCATAAAAAATTGTATAATATAAGGAAGAGTTTCCAGGTTTCCTTAGTCAACCAGCTAACATAAGTAATTGTGAGATGAACAGTGTGGAAGAAGAGGGGCACTCACCGTCTACACTTCAAAAGTCTTGTGGCTAGGAGATAGCCTGCTGCATCCAAAAAAGCTGATTTAGCAATACACGTTGTTTCCGGAGGTAACAGCATGTGCAGATGAAAACTACATCAACACACCTTTAGCAGCTACTTTTGTCAGAAAAACAACCGGTGTACCTGTTTACAGTGCAGATAAACTAAATCATGCTGTTTTAATAAAGAAGTCAAAATAATTGGGCAACTGCCTTTGATTTCATGCAGCACACGGCACAAGTAGTTTCCCACACAGCAGCAGGACACAGTGACTTTGCTGAGAAGTTGGAGGTGTGCAGCCTGTCATTTGCAGATATTTTATTTAAAACAAAAAGAAAAGGCCCAAAAGTTTTCTTGATACATAGGCACACTTTTAATGAATACGTTGCTTTCCTTCTGAGTGCTTCACAATAGAAGTTAGTTTAGTTAGTTTGATAATCACCAGCCGGGCACATTTTACCCAGTACAGCATCCTCACATTTTCCCATCCTTGTGCTCATCTGTGACCTCTGGATCTTCTGTCTGCTGAACTTAAATGTGCTTGTTCTTATCGGTGTAGTACCAAGGTTTCTATATTCTGACTCTGCAGTTAAAACTCCGAGCCTGGCCCCAACATTATAGGAACAATTGCACAAGGGGTTTATAAAGAAAATTGGCAAGGGTTGGGATCATTATAGCTCTGTTGTATTGGATTGTATTACATTGTGCAGGTGCTTCTGTTTTTGTCCAACTCATGTGTTCACTTAGGCTTAACACTGGTGCAGGTTGTTGTATCTGTATTTATTTAATGATAAAAACTCTGCCAGGAGAATAAAAAGTAGCGGGAACATGCTGAGGTCCTGAAAAATATTGAGCAAAAACACAGGTGAAAACGTTATGATAAATGAATCAGAGAGCCATATTATGTCGTTTTCCCTCCAGGCTGTATCGGCACAACAAAATACACTTGGTTCCACCTTTAAATAAGATGTTTTACTTCAGATAGAGTGTTTATGAGCTTTTCAGACAAGAATCATGCAATTTATAGAGAAACACACTGAACTTCAAGATGAATTCAAAGATACAAATTTGTAAAGGATTATTCTACCCAGTTTGTGAAATAACTAGTGGCAATCACGGTACTCTCTTCAATTGTCATACTTACCATTGATTGTATTGTAAGACTTCTTCACAAAGTGGCAGATCATTTCTACTCAAGCATGGACAGATTTGTGAATATTGGCATTAGCCTCTTAACGTGTAGACGGCCCGCCCGCGGGGCCCACCAGGAGTTTTAGGCTCCCGTCGCTTAACAACTCTCAGAAGTTATCAAGCGCAGTTGATGGCTTACTTTAGCATTCTTTCCCAGAGAACGGAACCGGAGATAATGTCGTAATTTCCGGACTATAAGCCACAACTTTTTCCCCATTTTTCGACCCTGTGGCTTATATAACGGTGCGGCTAATCTATGGATTTTTACTGCTAACGGCCACTAGGGGAATTCCTAAATCTATGGATTTTACGGATGCCGGGAAAGAGCGAGCAAAAGTAAAAGTGGAACCGCGAGTGGTACGAGAGACAGACGGACATTACAAGAGCGAGACAGTTTGTGAGACACCCTCATTATGGAAAAAAAAACGTAGAAATGCATATGATGCAGCTTTTAAGTTAAAGGCAGTAAACAAAGGAAATAGAGCTGCTTGGCATCAATGAGGCAATGGTGAGACGTTGGAGACGCCAGCGGGAAGAACTATCTCAATGCAAAAAGTAAAAAAAAGCTTTCAGGGGTAACAAAAGCAGATGGCCCGAACTTGAAGACTTTCTTGAAGATTGGGTGAACACACAGAGAACAGACGGCCGAGGTGTTTCCACCGTGCAGATCCGACTGAAGGCCAAAACAGTCGCCACCGAAATGAAAATTGAAAATTTTAGAGGTGGACCATCCTGGTGTTTCAGATTTATGAGGCGAAAGGGACTGTCCATCAGGGTGTGGACGACTGTGTGTCAGCAACTCCCTCCCGACTACCAGGAAAAAATAACAAACTTCGGCGAATTCACACAAAGAAAGATATAGGAATATTCCATCGGACCGGACCAGATCATAAATATGGATGAAGTGCCTTTGACGTTTGACCTGCCTCTCACTAGGATTGTTAACAACAAAGGTGAATCGTCCATCACGTTGAGAACCACTGGCCACGAGAGAACGAATTTCACTTGTGTTCTTGGCTGCACAGCATCTGGATTAAAGCTTCCGCCAATGGTGATTTTTAAGCGGATTACAATGCCAAAAGAAAAGATCCCAAACGGCATATCCTTTAAAGTCAACAAGAAAGGGTGGATGATGGAAAGCGTAATGAAGGAGTGGAGTACTTTCTTTTTTTTATTTTCAATCTTGATTGAAGATATGCTTTATCACCAACGCATTATGTATTTTAGACGGTGGAGGGGCATCTCATACACACTCTAGAGATCCCTCCAGATGATGCATCAGGAGACACCAGCCCATCCAAGTCCAGTAGCAAACTTTATCTGTATATACTGTACATGTTATATTGTTTTATAATATTTTTCTGTTTATAATAATCATTCAATCATGTTCTTTGTTCGATCATTCATTTCCATTCAATGATAGGTAGTTTAAATCTAAATGAAATAATCCCTTTTTCTAAATTAATAAATCATATGTACAAAATAAATCCTTCTTGAACCTTGAAATCAATTAAGTTTTCAATCATTTTCATTTATAGTTCATGTAAATTCAATACACAATTTATTTATTCATCATTATATATATTATTTATTTCAATTAATTTAAATTTAATTTGTCAACAAGTTTCTCCAGCAGAGAGAAGAGTCTGTCCATTCTCTCCCTGCTCTCCTCTCTTTTGCCTCCGCTTTCTTCTCCCTAAAACAAAACAAAATGTTAGAACAAGTTTAGCTAAAGGCCTACACCACTAAACAAAAGCAGATTAAGTTGCAAAATAAAAAACTACACATATTATAAATAATAAAATATGTATAATCAATCCGAACGATTGTACTGGACTTTTTAAATGATATTCAACTGTCAGAAAATCAAGCAGGCAATATGAAATATTAATTATCTATACAATCTCCGTAAAATATCAATCAACATTTAAAACACTTAGGTTTGAAAGTTAAGGTCTTAAAAGTTCTACTTTCAAAGGCTAACTTGCCAAGCTGCATCATAGAGCAGCTCCTAGCAGCTAGCTTAAAGCTAGACCTTAAATGGTTAAGCTATATAGCTTAACCGTTTAAGGTTAACGGTTATAGCTTATAACCATTATAAACTATAACCGTTATAGCTTAACGTTAGGCACTAACGTCCCATAATTTAACCTATCATTTTAACGAAAATACCTGAGGCCGTGAGGAGGATACATCAGATGTATCCTCCAAATCTGGCAAAAGAAGGCCGCATTTGTCGGTCTACAAATGCGTCCTCTGAAGGCAGCAACCCCTGAATTGAGACACAGCTTGTGATTGTTGATTTGTTCCTCCTGTGTCCATTCTCCCTGGCCTTTTGTCTTTCTCCCCCAGCTGTGTCTCGTTCCCCTCATTAGTTTCTGTGTATATATATATATATCCCTGTCTGTTTCATTGTTCCTTGTCTGTTCTTCATTGATGTTACCTGGTGTCTTCCCCGTGTCCTCCTCTGATTGGTTTGTGTTATTTTGTTACTTTGGATTTTTGTACTTTGGATTCAGCTTTGCTTTATTAAAAGGCTCGCTTTTTGTTATATCATCGTCTGTTTACTGCATTTGGGTCCTCCCTTATTCGGAACCGTAACAGTACGAATAGACCAAGTATGGACCCAGCAGTACGCGATGATGATGATTTTTATACATGGTATATTCCCCTGATCTGCCTTTTTTTGGAAATGGGAGGACGTCACCTGTGAGGAGAACAGACAGGCGCTTCTTCAAAAGGCCCACAGGAAGGCGGCTGAGAAGCCCTGGTTGATGACTCTTCTGCCCGAGAATATCAGGGATTTTGTCGACCTCGGCAATCAGTCTGCCCTTCCTGTCAGCTCACCAACCCGCTTTCCGCTCCAGCTCCTGCCCCATTACTGGGTACTCGCCAGGTCCTGGGAGTGTTCCTGCTGCCGGACCTCCGCGGACCCCTGTTCCTGCTGCCAGACCTCCGCAGACTCCTGTTCCTGCTGCCAGACCTCCGCAGACCTCAGTTCCTGCTGCCGGACCTCTGCAGACAGCTGTTTCCCAGCCGCCTCTCGAGACCCAAGTTCCTGTGTTCCTCCCGACTCGAGAGACCCAAGTTCACGTCTTTCCCCAACTCCAGAGACCCAAGTTGCTGTGTTTCCCCGGACTCCCAAGACCCCAGTTCCAGTATTTCCCCGGACTCTCGAGGCCCCAGTAACTCTGGTCCGGCCTCCAGCCTGATCTCCTGAGTGGCTCCACCGGTTTCCAGCCCGGCCTCTTGAGTAGCTCCGCCCGCCTCCAGCCCAGTCTCCTGAGCGGTTGATTTGATCCTCCTGTGTCCATTCACCCTTCCCTTGTGTCTTTGCCTTTTTCCCCCAGCTGTGTCTCATCCCCATCGTTTAGTGTCTGTGTATATGTCCCTGTCTGTCCCAGTGTTCTTTGTTGGATCGTCTTTCATGTTACCCCCGTGATTCGTTCGTGGTTCCTCTGTGGTTCCTCGTGTCTTACTTGGTTGGTGTTTTTTCAGTTATATATGTTGTTTTGTTTGTATTTTGTAAGCGTTATTAAATAAAGCTCTCTTTTTGTTAAATATCTGGTTTTCTACATTTGGATCCTACTCTGTCCTTAAAGATTGACACCGGCAGGTTCACTTAAGCTGCCTTCACATGAACAGTGGTGAAATTTCCGCCGCTGATTTCCTATGGAGTGCAACTATGCGGAAGCACCACTCACTGCGCTCAAAGTTCAAATTATTTTAACTTTGACCTCGATTGTCGCTGAGATGAGAAAGCACAGCCAATGAGGTGACAGCTGTATGAAGGTAGATAACCATAGAAATATACCTAAGTAGCTGTCTTCTTTTCATGTCAAAGGATAACATAACATTTTCTAAACTACGGACAATTTGCAACAGCAAGGAAGGCCGTACCAGAAATACCAGGATATTCAATACAGTAAACACCATAACAATATTCTGTATTTATATTTGTGAATACCTTTTTTGTAATTTAAATAATGAATATGAAGCTTCTTTTTTCAAAATACCTTTTTTTTTAAGATTCTTCCAAAGACCTCCGGAAATGTTGCTGTTGAGGCTTTCAGGGGTTTCGAGTGTCAATCCTCCACATTTCACACACTATGCTTACTCTGTCTGAACTCCCCCTGAGCAGCTTTAAAGGAATATCTGTAACCAAGTTTATGATATGCACACATTTCTTATTTTAAATTGGTCTCAAAAGGGTAGATACCACAGTCTGTAGCTGATTGTAATAAAAACTATTTTCATTGTGTGTGTTTTAAGCACTCATTGTAGAAGCAACGTAAGTTAAGTGTAGCTTCATTAATTAGTACACATTAGATCTCAAGTCATGTGGAGTGCAGACACACACTGGAAGAAATTATGTTTCCAAAAAACAACATTGTGTTAAATCAACTAAAAGAGCAGCTATTAAATCAGTATTAGTAATTCTATTAGACATTTGTACATTCTGCCTATCTACTTTATTAGCTCGTAGTGAAGGCACTAGATGACAAAGATGCATTTTATATTGTAGATGTTAGTGATGCACTCTTTAACCTGCTGCAAAACAAATTATGCATAATTGTTTATGATGAGTGCAGTAGCTGCTTTGTGTGTGATCATCTCCTTAAATCTGATACAAACAATTGATCTTAATAGGTGAGAGCATAATGTTTTACAGCACACTATAACCTCAGTTTACCTGGAAACATTCATTAACAAAGCATCAGCTCCTCAGCAATGTGCACTAGAGCAAGGTTTATTACTGCGGCACCACTGTAGGAAATTACAGAGCCAAACATATCCGCATACCGTGAGCCGCTTTGTACTCACTGCATCACCAAGCCTATTTTGTGAGGACGCACAGATGAATTTTTGAGCCTTGAAACCACCCAATAGTATGGGGGTTGTTCACCAATGTGCTATTAGTTTTACATTTTAGCAATGAAAACTTATCTCCGTTGTTCGTTTATATATTTATTTTTGTATCATTCACTCTGTCAAGTGTCTTTGAGTTTCTAGAAAAGCGCTATACAAATCTAATGTAGTATTATTATTATTATTATTTAATTTTTTTGCTTTTGACATGTAGATGAATGGAAGCCTTCATACTCAAACCTCGAGGACTGCACAGACTGCAGCTGAGTCCTGCTGATATCTGATCACCTCCAAAGGTCATTAGCACTGCATGCTATGTGCATTAACACTTTGAATTAACATGCATTTTCCTTATCGGGATAAGATATCAAGAGAGACATCATGTGAACACAGGGTCAACATCAAGCTCTAACATTCGCCATTACTTTTTTAATATTGCCATTACTTGATTTGACATTGAGTAGGACTAATATGGATTTTCTTTGGATTTAAACCAAAAAATTCAAATTCAAAAGCCAAATTGTTTTTGGCATTAAGAAATCTAGAAATGAAGATATGTACCTTAAAATTTCCAGTCAAAACCCCATTAAAATGTAAGAAGAGTCTGCAGTCTCTTTAAGCCTGATCGTCACTCACCAAAGTGTTGCAGCTATGCATGAGCTCCACTTCCACTAAGAGGTGGAGAAAGGTATAGTGGATGTGACAGATCATGAATCAGGATGTGTCTTCCCATCTGGAACCACAAATCCTTCATTAGCCATTTATTACACACCCATTATGAAATGCACATGCACGCTTGCTCACACACAAATCCACACACTCAGGAAACCGGGTTCACATGCCGCACGAGAACATGAGAGAAGCTTACACACACACACACACACACACACACGGTGACTCATTAATGCTAAATTATCCTCTGCACATTCTGTTGTAATGGAACAAGATGGAGAACTAACAGTTCTTCCTCTCCACTCACTAAATGATAAATGACAATGTAAGTTGAACACTGTAGAATGATAAATGAGTGAAAAGAGTAGGTGAGGTAATGTTACAGAATATAAAGCATGTGTAGCAGCCTGTGATAAAAGTGGTACAACAGTGTATTTACCTAACGTTTAAAGTGTCAGCTGTCAAAAGCTTTATTAACTCTGCTAAAACCGAGAAGGATCCATGGCTTAATATGATCGTTTAAATCTTGCAGGACAACTTTAGATGTTTGTACAAGTTTTTTGCCAGTTCAAAATCTAGCTGCTCACACCTGCATTTACGTGGAGGAAATTTATATAATTCAATCAATGGATTTACCTGCAGAGGCAAGGTAAATCTGTACGAAACTTTGGTGAACTGAGGTACACCAATTAGCATCGTCAACCGACTGCAATTGACGGATTTGTCTGAACTGACTTTCTAGGACATTGAGGCCCATATACTTGGGAAAGATACTGAACCCCAAATTGCACCCTATGACCTTGTCATTGTTGCGTGGGGGCAGGTGGCACCTTGTGTGGTAAATGCACTGCTTTTATATAGTGCTTTTCTAGTCTTTACGACCACTCAAACAACTTTACAACACATGTCAACATTCACCTATTCATACATCCCTTCATACCTGCTCAGCAGATAAGATAAACATTCACACGTTCACTCACACAGTATCACGATCTATCACAGCCTCCACCACCAGTGTATGAATGTGTGTAAACGGTTGAATGCTGACTTATGTTGTAAAGCACTTTGAGAGGTTGCTAAGACTAAAAAAGCGCTATATAAATGCAGTCCATTTACCATACTAACTCCAACACAGTGCAAGGACATGTAGGGAAGGTGGATCCATGACTCCTGAAACTATGTGTAATTGCAGATGCATGCACGGCCACACAATTGCGTGTGGGTGTGATAAAAGCCCAATCCTCTAACGCTGGGGTGAGCTGGAACAAGATTAATATATGTAAGTACAAGGGACATATGATCAGCACGTGGAGTTATGGCACGCTTCAGTAATGGCTGGAAATCAGCTCCTCATACTCGTTAAACGCAGTAGGCAGTTTCCCAATGAGCAGGGTGGAGAGTCCAGGCCGGCTTGGTCTTATCTAGAAGGCGCAGAGTTGGCAAGGTGCTAATATACAAAATTACATATTTACACAGCTCTGAATATCAATGTCTATGCATATATGTCTAAAGTGTTCCCTCACTTTCACTGCATACTGGGATAGAATCCTGTTTTTGACTACCTTGTGTCTGGATTTACTTCCTGTCTTTGTATGTTTTCTCGCCATTGTGATTGTCTGCTACGCCCTGATTGGATCTTTAGTTTGTCTGTGTTCATCACTCGTGTTTCCTGTTAGCTTTTCTCCCAGTGTTCCTCGTGCTATCCTGATTTGTGCTCGGTTTAGTTTGGTGCTTTACTTCGTTTTTCTGTTCGCCTCAGCCTGCTCCCAGTCTCAGTTTTGTTGTCTTCCTGTTTTTGAATTCAGCTTTGTGTTTATCCAAAGTGTTGAACTGAACTGTGATAGTAAGTGAAAAACACAGACGAACTGACACAGAGAGGAAAAGCACACTGACTAAACACATAGGGAGGGCAGGGGGCTTAGACACAGATGGATCAAATCAGGGCGGGGCAAACAAAACATGACACATGAGAGTGACCTTCAAAATAAAACAGGAAACTAACGACAAACAAACCACCTATCCTGTGTGTTTACAATATAATATTCTCAAAGATATTTAGAGGACCATGCCTGTGATTTTGCATGCTTTAGCCCGTTTCCTTGGTTTTAGACTATACATACTGTGGTTTCCGCTTATTTCCTTATACTAGACAATGAATAAGTGGTTGATTGATTTTAAAATGCTGCACTGCATTACCTCATTACAGTATAATTCTGACACATACGAATGCATCTTTGATGTTCACTGGAATAGATTACACACTTAAAGTGAGTTTCAAGAGTCTGCTTATAGATTTTCAATTAGCAAGAAATTAATGGAAACCATAGGCTTTAAAGCAGGGGTGGGGAACCTTTTTTCAATCAAGGGGCATTTTTTTTTTACAACATCCTTCGAGGGCCATACTAATTATTGAACTCATAACCTCTGCAAAAATGTTTAAGACACAGCCCATTAATTTCACTTTTCTTTTATGCAGTGCAAAAATGCAACTTTTTTATCCATTTATCTTTCTGTTTTATCAGAAATCAGAAATCCTTTATTAGTCCCACAATGGGGAAATGTATTTTGTCACAGCAAAAAAACATGAAGTAAAGTGGCAGTACACAATAATTAAATAGAATAAAAAATAATATAAGTACCAAGTGGTTGATAGAAAATAAAGTGAATTTTGCACATGGCAGTGATAATTGCACAGCAGTGGTGGAATAGTTTGTTCTTGGTGTGGTGGTCTACCGATCTATCGTTCCATGTTTTCATGTTACGCTCTGCAGAGAGCTGCTTGTTGGGCCAATCTCCACCGAAGAGCGTCAACTTTATCCAAACGCACTCGTCCTTTCAGCTCGTGCAGTTTGACATGTTTCGTGCTGTAATGACTGTAGATATTATTTTTCATCACCGCAAGCTAACTAGACACACAAATTAGTCTACAACTACGCACAAACTAGACACATTGGCCTTTTACTTCCACAAAGAAATAATCATGTGTCCATTTCTCCTGGAAAGTGCGACATTCCACATCTACCTTTCTCTGTTTTACACTCGCCATGCTGTGCATGCACTGATGTCAATGACAGTCTCGTTTAATATTGAAGTTTTTGGACATGACGTGACCACGTGATGACACGTCCGCTCGTGTTGTCTTCAAGGATCCTGACCTTGGCCAGGAAAAATGCCGATTTATTCTATTGGCGTCTAGTTTTTTTTTCTAGTGGATTTTTTTGCGTGCATTTATGAATTACGTCGAGGGCCGGATCAAATGGTCTCGGACGTATACGGCCCGGAGGCCGGAGGTTCCCCACCCCTGCTTTAAAGAATTACACAATTGTATTAAAATTTCTCAAACTGCAGAACACGTTCAGAAGTATTTAGGAAAAATGTGAGGTATACATATTTTTTTGTTGAGCTGTCAATACTTGAGACATTTTTTCAGATATAATCTTTCAGAACTATCTAACAAATTTGAATCGGCTACTCCAGAATGCCGAACATGCTCGTACAACTCACACATCCTTCATATGTGTAGGGATTCCTATTCACTTCTTAACGCTCATCTACATAGACAGTGCAAAGAATGTTGCCAGGTTCCCACTTCGGTCTCGAGCCAAAGGATAGCAATGGAAATGTTTAAGGAAAGACCAAGATGCTGCTGGGAAACTCAATACGAGTTCAGTGAGGGGACAATGTCTTTGCTCGAATAAATAACATTTTAGTTATGAAAAGCACTACAATTGTCCATTTAAGCTATTTAAAGTCACCCCCAGTCATACATTTCTAATTCACTGGGTTCTCAAAACCATTTTTGATGAAATCAGTAATTGTTTTAATTTCATCAGTATCTTGAAGCAAGGTGAAATGAATAAGATTAGTCTTATAACTGTGCTGCAAAAAGTCAAATTGCATTAGAACTAAGTGCAATTATTTCACCTTTAGTTAGAGTTTTCCTGAAGACAAAATACATTGCAAGGCTTATAACTTCAAAATAATTCATGTTATGTCAGCTATGTTATTTATTGTTATCTACAGGGTGTCATTCAGGATAATAATTTGCTTGAAAAACTGAATAGCTTTCTTCGGAGCTCACTCATCACATAGATGTATTTGCACAGAAAATGAATATCCAGTCTACAACTTATTATAATGGGTCAGGTCTGTTATATTTGCTAGAAGTAAGGAGCAGCTTGCACAGGTTTTTGTGTTTGCTGTGAAAAGTAGGGCAGCTGGAATGAGCTGACTTCCACAACTAATGCAAAGTTCCATTGTGGTCCATAGCTCGCTGGTCCAGAACCACTGCCAGCTGATTAATGCAATGTTTTCTTTTCCAATCCTTTGCCCCACTTTCTTTCCTTATTTCATTTGTCTTTATTCCCCAGAGGCAATCAGTGTTTCATCTGCTGTCAGATGCCATGTTGTTTTTTAGAAATATATTTTTGCAATGATAAAGAGAAAAATTATATACATTCTAGCCTGAAGCAACACCTCATTCAGATAAGCAAGATGCATCATCACCTCCACTGTACAAACATCATCAATGTGTGGTCTGTGTGACAGAGGAAGGCTGTCATTTTTCACTGTGAATTGCATTCAGTAACGATGACACATGGCAGTGTTTGTTTTTTATTGCTTTTATTATGTTTGCAGCTGAGCCTTTGTGTGAAAGAAATATGCATACAAGTGGAAACACTATTATTTATCCACTCTGCATTGGAATTGATGCACTATACATTGGCGTTCATTATATGTGGTGTGCAAACTAATGCTGAAACAATGCGGAAAAAAGTCTTACTGGCAGATACTGCTCTACTTTGAATCCTGGAAACCACACTTATAAAGGCTACTGGTGTCTGACCACAGTTGAAATAGTGTAATACGATTAGCATGAGAGGAATCGCTCAACTGATGATACTGACAGTTCAAGTTGCATTAATCAATATCTGTTTCCACAACTCTTCACTGTCCCCCTGCTCCTCTCATGATTATTTTATTTCTAGCCAGTGTTTTATATCAAACCCAGCTGGGAACGAAGAACAAAGTTGGTGTGGATTTATTTTCTCTGAGACAACAAAGTAGCTTAACAACATTTGTTCTTCTTGTCCAGCTCTTGTAATTTGTTTGAGTTGAGGTAGCTATATGTTTTATATCATGTCCAAGGAGGGAATACCACTAACTTGTTATTAATCACTCCTTATCTGTCCATTTCAAAGTTATTCTACTAAACCAATGCCTTACAATAGAAGAAGTGTAGCCCTTAAGTCTTAATCTTAAAACTCATCCATGTTTCTAGCAGCAGTCATCTGTCCCAATGTGAGAGCTCACAGTACACTACCTGTCCAGCAATAGACAGCTGAGAGACATTGCTAAGAACTAGCTGGTGAACATAGTGGATCATTTAGCTTATTAAAAGGGCCAGTGTGTAGTATTTAGAGGGCTCTATTAGCAGAAATGGAATATAATATTCCTAACCTTGTCTACGTTAATGTATAATCTCCTGAAAATAAGAATGGTTGTGGTCATTACCTTAGAATAATCTCTTCATATCTACATAAGGAGAGGGTCCTCTTCCAAGGAGTCCATGTTGCACAGCCATGTTCTACAGTAGCCTAGAACAGACAAACCAAATACGACTCTAGAGAGGGCCTTTCATGTATTACCTGAAGGCCACAGTAGTTCTTCTTTGGTAACGACAGCCGCCTGAATTTCGTTGCGCCTAAATTAGCGTAATGGTAAAGATGGTCTTTGAGCGAGGCGAAGGTCCTGAAAGATACAACAGTGTTCCCACGGTTTTGCACTCTGCGCCTTGTTACCGCAGTATTGTAAAGAGAGGGGTGAGCGGAGGGTTATTCAGCTGATCTGCTACCGCAGCGCTAGGTGCCACCTAATCCAACACGCTGTCCCTTCAAGAGCCAGATATTTCCCTCAACACTGAAAACAGTTTTACTTAACTATATAACTTTTAATAGGAGACATAACTAATGTGTCGTCTTCAAATGAAATAAAACACAACTATGCTCAATTCAATATGTTCACTTGTTTTGTTGCTACAGCCTTGGTGGCTTAATGTTAGCAAACAACTAGATATTGCTGAGTAACTGACTTTACTGAGATGGTTAGCTAACTTTATGACTCCTCCAATTGTGGTACTGTTACACTGTTAGCTATCTTTTAACCTCTTACCTTGTGGGTGAATTTACCCGAAAATACCTACAAACGACATACCAAAAGTAAATGAAAAGCTGCTCTTCAACCATTTGCACCATATGCATGGTTTTGGTCTCATTCAAAAGTTGACACTCTTATTGTTCTTGCAACACAGAATCACTCCAAGTACTTCTGGCACTGAGTAATAGTGGTCTGAATATACTGAATTTGAAGAAAATAAACTCCACCTGAATTGTATTGTTGAAAAAGATGCCTGAAGATGATTATAGCTGGTAGGTATGAGCTGGAAAACACAATAGAAACATAGCATCAAGTATTACCAAGTTCAGGTTCAAATGTCAAGATATATGTGCAATTTGGAGATTTTATATTTATTGATAAAATATTATTTGTATTGCTCATAAATAACTATTATATACCCATATTCCCTGTCAGTAGTAATGACAAAGAGTAAGTGAAGTATAAACACATTTTTTGTAATATTTTTGTGCTTCCTTTGTATTTTTTTCTGAACTTGAAAAGAATAAATACAATTTAAAAAAAAAAAAACATTTGTAAAAAACAACAACATTGACTACACGATACGCCAGTCATCGGGAGACTTGGTTGCTATTGGCTCGGTCTGTAAACAAAAGAAGAGGGACTGGCACTTCATTATCAAGTTGACACTCATTGGCTATTGAAGGCTGTAGATAATGCATAGAAGCTCCAATTAGCTCAAATGAGGTGTCAATCGATAGCTTAGACTCTAAGCCTTAGAGGCCGGTCTCCATTTTGGAATCATGGTTTCAGAGCTGCATGCACGGAAATATAGTTTTTACCGAGGATAAACGGAAAAATGTAAAAACTCCATTCTCACCAGGAGACGCATTTGTTTCCTGCTTGGTCCCATTTAACCCATTCTCTTACAAGAAACTTGGCTCAATGTGCTCACTTTAACCCAAATTGTATCTCACCATTTCTGTCTGCCTTCCATCTGATTTTCTCTTAGCTACCCCACATCCTCGTTTTATGCAGTAATATTACTGTTACGCATTACGAAGGTAGAGATGGCAAGTTTAAATATCTAGCAATTATTTTCAAGTTAAGTAACAGACAGGAAAGAAGAAGCGCTTGGATAAAACTGCTCTTTAAAAAGGATCAGATGAAGTTTTGACCTCTAATTCAACCTCTCTCTTATTCAAACCTCATTGAAGGAAGAGCGCGTTTCACTATTTCCCTCACTCACATGCAGATGGACAGAAGACACTTGAACAGAACAAATTGGTCTCACTGCTGTGCTGGATCAATTTTAATCAAAATTCTGGCAGGGTTTCTGAAGGCTTGCTCAATCTTACAGCGATTCCTAGATTTGATGAAATAGTAATAATATAAAGTATAAATGCTACAGTGCAAAAATACTTTTCTGCCACCGCAGCTGAGCTCTGGCCTCCTGACTGCATGTGAAATGAAGAATTTTTCATCTGTCTTCATTTCCCCTCAGTCCCTGAGTGACCAGAGCAAGGGGCAGAGCAGAGGATTAAAAAACTTAAACACTTGCCTTTAATCAGAGTTTAAGATAAATATCAATTACCAGTGAAACATTAAAACATAGGTTCACAATAAGTTCACAAGTTAATGTCATGAATAGATTTAAAGATTCAAAATAAAATGTATCCATCTGTCCTGAGTAGTTTATCCTCATCCACAAGGCATTCTGGAGCTGACTCACTTCTAGCTAAGACGCCCAAGTATCCGACGAGTGCAACAACACGTGTGATGGCAGCAGGGAACTCCTTGAAGAGGTGACTCTCGAAGTTCTGGATGGACCATTATTATAGAAAATTAGATGAAAGGAGTAATCTGCTGTAGTTGTAGAAAACACATTGCAGATATAAAAAGACAGTTATCGTTTGATGGATTACTCATCATATCCAACAGTCTCACGGCGCCATTACTTTATCAGATATAATCATAGGTTTATTCAAGCAGTTTTGTTTATTTTAACTTTTTTCATAATCCCACGAGAACAAACCTGGATGTTCAGAGATACATAACAGTACTCTGGTGACATCTGTTACTATTATATTTGGACTCTGGTGACATCCAGATTCCAAATATCAACTCAGAATAAAAGGATGTGGGCATTGGCGCAGCAATGACACAAAATATGATTATGACATTGATCCACAGTCTAAGTTTGGGCAACTCTATCCCAGAGAGTCTTTGCCTTTGGCCTGAATACATCAACACTCAGAAAGGCGCTGCTCGAGGTTCGATAACATACTCTGTCAGACCTAACCTGTAAAATCAGTTCTAAAGCAGACGTCTTCTGACAGACAGTGACATTGAGGTAATACTATGGCTGCCGGAAACTCCAAATTGCTCAAATACTGATACAGTTGAAGTTATGGTTGAAGTGGCTGTTGAAATACAAATACTGAAAGATGCTGAAGCCGAGGTGTCGATTGAAAGAGTTGCGATGAGTGCAGTTAAAGTGTCAATTAAAGTAAAGTAAAGTAAAGCGCTGAGTAAAGTTGAAGTTACGTAAAAACTGAGAGACAATGTTAAAGTGTAGGAAGCAGCTGTGGAAAATGATGCATGGAACGTGGAAGATAAGTGTCAATGACATCGAAGTAGTTGAAGTGTATGTACCATATGTACAGTATGTATGTATTGCATCTGTTAACAGTGTAAATGGATAATCTGTTTGCCGGTAAACTCAGTGCATCGTGGACGCTGGACAACAGATGAACAAACAGTTATTTCAGGGTCACTATAATATCAGGCTCTGTAGTTTTCACATGCATTTAAGCCCCCCCCCTTATTCAAAACATGTCATTGTGCTACAAAGACACAGTTCACTTTAGTGTACAGTAAGTACAGTACAATAATAATGTTATTGTATGTTTCAATGAATATGAATATCGAGTTTCTACTGTAGTTTATAATAGGATTTTCAGCTGAATTACTATCTTATTTATTGTTTTTACCTAAAAGAATAATGAGTCCTAAAAGCAATATACTTATCCACTAAATGCACTGCTTTTCAACTGAGGTATTTTCTTTAGGCCAACTCCATGGTGCTTTGTGATTCAGGTCCCACAGTTTGTGTTGCGGAAATATATTATATATTTGATCAATATACTTGGACTGGCTTCCTCCCTCTGTGACCCTGAATTGGAATAAGGCAGAATGGAATAGGAGATGCAGGCATAGATGTTTTGATCATAGCCTGGATTCTACAGTTATTTTCTTTGCAGCAATTTTCAATACAATATATACCATTAACAAGCATCCGATGGTAGCAGCCGTAGCAACTAATGTGCTGCAAACAAAAAAAGACAAAGAAAATGAAAGCATTGCATTGCAAATGAATATAATCCACTTGCAGGTTTTGGTTTCTTACGATAAGAGACAATGGTGAAGAACGCCAGCACTAATTACAGTACACCTTCATCTCCCACAATGCAGCACGTCTCATCGTCTGGGACTGAATATATGCTCATCAAGATGTGGATGAAAAGGTGGATACCACTCTCATATCTGTATGGTAAATATGAAGCTAGGTGGTTAGCTTAGCATAAGGCCTGGAAACAAAAAAAAACTAACAAAACAAAAACATAAAGTCTTTAAGTAGTAGTAGTAACTACCTAAAGACTTTATGCTAAGCTAAGCTACCGGTTTCCTGGCTGTCTCATTATATATAATGGGCAGAAGCCAAGAAAGTCAAAAATGGTATCTCTAAATGTTCTTATAATTCCAGTTCCATTTATGAAACAAACAAGTAGTTTTCAGTATCTTTTCATTCTCACACATGAAACATAGCTGCGGAAATACACCGTTCAGTAAACACATCTAAAATTGCAAGGTTTGTTACCATCTTGCACGCTGAAAAACCTATTTTCATTTGAGAGGTACACAGACTCTGATAACAGGAATGCAATTGTACATAAATTGCCTAGTGTAGCAAAATAGTAAATGTGTAATAATTAAATAAAAGTAAGATAACTACAGTATGTAGGACAGTCAGTCTCAAAGACTGTGTAAGCCTCTAGCAACAAGGTAACTGAGATGTCCTTCATTGTTCATTCCTTCCTTGTTCAATCCTTTTATCCTTCATGTAAAACATATTAATTTAAATATGTACAACATACAATAAAAAGTATTATCACTACCTCCTGGGAATACTACACCACAGCTTCTTTTCAAAGGCAGTGAAAGACTACAAGATGACACTAACCGATAGCTGAAGACAATGTTGTCAGAGTCACTCTCCATCTGTTCCTAACAGCTTTTATTTGCTGTTAAATCTCTCCAGTTCCATTGTTTACTGTATGAAAGAAGCCTGATTATATCAAGGTCAACAAGGTCACGCCCTGCGCAAAGAAAAGTGTAATTCCAACGCTCCGAAGCCACTAAAACACAAGAGAGATTGGATTGCAGAGAGAGCCACGTATTTGGAAGAATGGCACATTGGAGGCATTTGGAGTGTGTTCTAAATTCAGAACAATGTGTTGAAGGAATCTTGAATATAGGTTTTGCTGGTTTCTAATCCTGAGTAATGAGCTCAGGGGAAGTGATTTTCTTTTCTCCTTGACATCCTCATACACTTACAGAAAGTGCAGGCAGGCGAGTACATTCATGTTAGCTTTACACATTCATACATTTCTCCCTCGCCTCATCATACAGCAAAAAAAGCAAACCTCTCTCGCCTACAAACATACACAAAGTGATGAACACACTCACACACACACACACACATTTACAGATTTATATTTTCTCCTAAGCAGCTTCTATAAAGACAGTTCTGCCTGCCTTCCCTCTGTGACTCACAGTTACTGGGAGCTGCAACAAGGCAAGACAAAGCAGTGTGTGTGTAGCTACTTTGAAAGTCTTCAGATTAGTTTTTTTGCCCCGGCTCACATGGCCTTTTGCTTGTCCCTGTGCTTGTCCCTAACGTTGTCATAAAGTGACCGTGAGGAAATATCAGCTTCTGTTCAACTCTGACACTAACCGAGATAAATGTCATACAATCACATGCAAGTGCAAGGGTGGACACACACACACACACAGCTGTATTCCATTTGGACCAGATTCTAATGGTCAACCCAAGTGATAACAAAAATAAAGCCTCTTCTCTATCAATGTGTAAATCATTTTCCAAATACTTATTCCTCTTAACAATATGGATACACATAAAAACACACACGGTTAGCGATTCATTGCTAAATACAATTTCAGTGTGACCTTTTCAAACAAGAAACTGAAATTGAAGTATTAACAAAAAAACAAAACATTCTCTGTTGATTGCATGCAAAACTACTATACTATACTATTAGCTAATGTAGTCATAAATCAATGTGAGTAGGTAAGTTACAACCAATAACATGGAGTCTGTAATGTCTGTACAGCTTGTCCTTAAATGAAATCAGCCCATATGTTTTAAAGGTATAAGTTAGTTCATATTCCTTATTGGTAGTGTCACACTGTGTTGGCAAGTGTTAACAAAGATGAATAGATTTAATAAACCAGTTGGAATAATTGATTATTTTTCAGCCTGGGTGACTTACTCTAATGTTGGAGGACTGGGAGGCCTTTACATGTTCTCCTGCATTCTAGTAGCATCTCTCACATTCATGATGAGCAAAACTAATCTAGTTTAACAAGGCAGTTACTATTTGAAATCATTTTTAAGATAGAACATTGCTATTCCTTACTTGTAATGCTCGATCATGCCAGATAAATGTCATGTACAGACAACCAGCGGTTTAGTGGATCCCGGAGACATCTATTGATTTCAAACCAACTTTCGATGACATCATGCCTTTGACCAAAACCTTGACGCAGCACCGTTGACTGTGCTCCCATTGAAACTGCACTCTGAAATATAACAGCTATCTTGCTTAGAGAATAATTTACTGTTAATCAGACCATAAATTAAACAACTATTTGCTAGCTAGCGTCCTTCAGCCTAACTCCCCGCTGCGAGGAGAAAAGTTTCCGGGGAGGAGAGCGGCCGTCAGCTTCTGTAGTCGAGTGGATAATTTTTTGTTTTCTGTGTGATGTGTGGTGGAATTAGTAAGCTAGCTAACTAGCCAGGCAATCACAGCGACGCTGCATCAGGCTTTCGTCATACAGATGTGGCCGTGGTTTAATCTAAAGTAGGTTGAAAGAAATGATAGACGCATCCTGGAAGGTCGTCTGTGTATCGGCTTCAATTGACAGGATAAGTTAACACAGAGTTAGATGTACCAATTGAGAGCAAACAGAAAATAAACAATAGGCTATAGTGTAGGCTTTGCATGTCGTAGGACTACAGAAAATGAAGAAAGTACACCAGCTGGGCATGTTCTATGATAAATATTAAGGTTTAAAGTTTGTTTTTCCTTATGGCTGACTCCTTTAACACGTGACCATGAAAGCAAACAGCTGCTTTATCAGTTTGAGTTATTTTCAAAGGTCCAGTACGAAACCTGAGTGGCCTGACGGTCTCATAACTGACAAACATGACAGAAAAAGATTGAGTTGCCAGATCACTTAGTACTTTGTAAACAAGTAGAATGTCCCTGCAATCAACTACAGTTCACTGGAAGCCAAGGGCATGCATTTAAATGTTTTATTTTATTGTAAATTATGTTTACAAACATTGACTCCAAAGTTTGGTGGTGATACACGTCTGAGAAATTATAATTGCTTTAGTTGTTACCTCCCTATCAGCTCAACCTTTTTTGTATTTGTTTACATTAGTAGTTATTGTCCTCACGCAATAAAGGAGATTAGATGAGAGACACTGGAAGAGTTGATTGTCTCTGGGTGGAAGTATTTCCACTGCCTGTATTTTTACAACCATACATACATACATACATACATACATACATATCCATTGTTAATGTTTTCTCAGGTTATTGTTCCCATGGAATCCTTGTTTTGGTACAAGAAAGTAGTTCTTCAACACTATGAATCTCATGCAAGATCATTTTTGTATTCTTTAAGGCAATGTTGTTTTGACGATCTGTTAGTCAGTTAAATATACTTTATAACAATATATCTTGCACAGAAAGGAATGGTTCCTTTGACTTTGGGGACTTTTCCTTTAGCGCCACTGTGAAGTTTCCAATTGGGAGCATATTATCATGTTAACATTATATCACAATGTGGTACATGGGAGGACCCATATGCAGCACACCAGACAAGAGGGTTTAACAAAAGAGAGCTTTATTCCTAAAAGCTTAAAAAAACAAAACAAGGTACAAAATAAAACTGAACAGAACAACCCAAGGAAGACACACGGAAGCACACCAGGTAACATCAAGGGCAGACTGACAACGAACAATGGGACAGACAGGGATATATACACAGAAACTAATCAAGGGAACGAGACACAGCTGGAGGAGAAAGGCTAAGACACAAGGGCAGGGTGAATGAAACAGGGGGATCAAATCAACAATCACAGAGTGAGGAAACACACAGACAGGAAGTACAACTAGACATGACACAAGGGGAGTGAACCTTACAAAATAAAACAGAATCGTGACACATTAGCATTTAATCCAAACCACAACTGTACCTCACTCGCTGTAGTGTTGTTTTGTGAGACGAAAAAGGTGATTTAACCTCTTAACTGTACAAACTTATTTCAACCTGATTAGGGCTATGAGTAGGTACTCGATAACATGATTACTTTGGCAGTCATTGTCATACTGTGACAAAAAGAACTCTTACTAAAGCAAAGCAGACTTTGCGCTATAATATTTACTTCAAACAATTATTTTTTCCCCCTTTGGAGAAAAGCTGCACACAACTCTTCCGACATGAACCCCTCACGAGATGTGTTTGTGCCCATGAGAAAACTCTCATTATGAGAGTCTGTGAATGTGAGTTACCTGAAACCACTCGTATGTGTCACTTTTAAATGAATCTTTGTACAAGTGGTTCTTGAATAAGTCCTGATGGACTTATTTGTATTTATATTTTGCGTGAGTCCATTATTTACATTTAGTACTCCAGTGTTAAATCCTCTACAATATCCCCATGTGAGAAAGCTGTGGTTTTTACATTAATCTTTGCATCACTTAGCTCCCAGACTAAAGCTTTATGACTGTGCTTGCATACAGTACATTCCAGGTAATTACCTGCAATATCCAGGCACTGTAAGCTCCTCAGGATTTACTTCAACGTGGCTCAAACCTTCCATAGGTCCTCAGGAATGAGTGGTATTGACAACATACAATACCAATGTGGACGCTTATGGAACTCAATTGCACATTAAGGAGGAACACATTACAGTCAGTGATCTGCTGCAATAAAGCTAAGAGTGCTGATATAAATGCATATGAGGATTTCTTGAGAATCGCCCGGCATGTGCTGAAACCCACAAGAATAATCAGGCATCTTTGCAACACAGTCAAGGCCACTTTAAGGTTGTAGTAAAACAGGATTTACCGAAATGTGCTAAAGTGAGACAGCCAAGTCACTTTCTAAAGAAACATTTTATTTTTCGTGATATTTATAATTAATGGATTGATTTCTACAGATCCAGGCAGTAACAGTTTAATTGTCCCCTGTGAATATCTTAGATTACTTTGGCCTTTTTAAAGTTTTACAATTTCCTAACTGCAACACTATAGGAGCACTGTGCCAGAGCCCTTATTGCTCCTTACTTCTCTTTTTTATTAATTGTGGATTTTGACATTATCAAACAGTTCAGCAAGTGTGTTGGCCCATGAGCTGAGAAGTTAAGGGCTTGCCATATCAACAGGGACCCCCTATTCAATCACCTGAGACAGAAATACATTAAAGCCGCTGACTTGGAGAGGGTCACAACCAGGATTACCTCGATTATATTTCGATTTTAGCCACCGCTACCTAGAGCTATTGGGATTTGATTTTTTTTTTTTTTTTTTTCTCTTCACAGAGAAAAGGGAAGCTGGTATTGTGGCTGAAGGGGTTTGAAGCCAAATGGCAATCGGTTAGAAAGCTTTAATGTAGTGTCAGGAACCTTGATAATGAAATTCCTGTTTTAATGGGAAAACACTGTAATCATTCTCCCGCCTTGGAACTACTGTTCAGTCAAGTTGATTTTAGCAATGCCACTGGTCAGCTTGCACCGTCTATTCATTGATTTTTCCCCCCCCTCTTCCTTTCCTCTGTTATCAATCCAAACATTCATCATCTTTGATATTAATCACACATATTAATATTTAATGAAGCAACATAATCATCCGTCCTTTTTTTATTTAAAGAGTGGATCAGTAGTAATTATTATATGGTCATTATAATATACAAAGTAAAGTAGCCAAAGCTTTTCCAACTTCCTCTGGTTCTGACATGAAGCACCATTTTATGGAGGAAATTCTTGAGCTGTGTCAAATCCACACACTGAACGAATGTTACAGAATCTCAGGGGAGGTTTGAAGATGGTGTAAAGCAAACAGTATGTTTAAACAGTAAAATATTAGCTAAAGGTTATTATGCATTTATTATGAAAATTATTTTTATTTAATTATTAATTTTAGTCTCAGTCTCATTTATATAATACAATACAATATGTAAAATGTCTGTTTGAAATCAGACAAATATTGACAAAAAGTCCTGTTTTAGGCAAGTTATATAAATAAATACATACACATTGAATGAAGTAAAAGTGTGTGTGTACGTTATATGTGTGCATATAGAAGAGGGGAAAACATGAGCACATGTACACAATTTGTCATCTGGCATAAATATCCCAACCAAAGTTAAAACCAAACCTATGTCCTGCATGATATGAAAGACACAGATCATTGGTAACAATAATAATAATAAGCATAGGGAATAACAAATGTCCAACTATGTCCAAGCCCAGCAGAGTCTATAGACGGAATCGGAGTTTCGGGCTTCCGGTGGAATCGCAATGCATGCTGGTGTGGCAAGCCTAGAAAAGTGAGCACCAACTCTACAAGGACCGCCATATTGGATTTCTTCTCTACGTGTTTACATTGTATTTAGCTTATTCTTCAATCCGCAAAGATTTCTTGGGCTCCCAAGACTTCCCATTGTAATCCTGTCTCTTTACAGCTTTGGTCCATGCTAGCCTTCTATCATTGTTCTTTAGTGATGTTGGAAATGGAAATAGACAAATACCTTTTCAATTCAAAGTTTGGTTGTTCTACTCATGTAACTCAAATCCAGTAACTGCACACTATGCCACTGGTGGCCATGTTGGAAAGCAGCCTGCATCGCCATGTCACAAGCCGGCAGAAATACTTAGTATTAATTAAACAGCATTTTTAGTCTATACAGAACAAAGGCAGACTACACATTGTGTAAACATCTAAGTCAGATGATCAATGGATTGATTCTGAGATATGAACATATTCCTCATGTTACACGGAGTAGGGCTTTCTTTCGATGTAGATTTCAGTTGCTTTTCGTGTTTAGCGATGTCCGATGGTGAATCATTTAATAGATTGTCACCGGTGACACTGATCTTGGCTTTTCACTCAGTAGGCTACCAGTTGCTATGTATTCATCAGAGAAGCTTAGGGAGAGAGCAAACATGGGCAGTCCTGTTGGGATTTACGCGTGACACACAGGTCTACCTTCTAAATAAAAGGCTTACCCTATTTCATTCAACAAAGGGCTGCTCCCATGTTATTGCCACAATAATTCTTTACGTTGTAATGGATTATGTTGATAGAGGCTTAAGGAATAATGGCACTGTATTCGGTGCTTGTGACAAATAATATGCAACACCCTTCATATCAAAGCAAGGGGTTTGGTTGGCTCCATGTCCACATCAAGATAAAACTGATACAGGCAACAATATTAGGCTAGGCAACTAGAAAGTATGATATTTTAAACTGGTCTCATCGATACCTTCATGTAGACTAAATAAATAGTAAACAGAAATAGCTTAGAGAAAGTGCATTCCCTAGAAATAACCATGTTGCACAGCGACTATTACTAACCTGATGCACAGCAGTGAAACACTTATTATTCCAAAAAAAGATTTGAGACATGACTCAGACTCTAGCTCAAAGACTTGATACTATATCTGGAATTGCATGATATAACTTGTGACGATCTCACACTCACAATATTAAAATACTAAGTAATTTGTACTTTCAGTAGTACTTCTATATTTTTACTTCAGTAGTTTTGTCAAATGGGACATTTTTAATGGGAGTAATTGTACTTTTACTTGCAGTAAAGGTACTCAAATATTTACCTTTTTATTGGCTGATTTTAACCTTGTAAACACAAAAAAAAAAATAACCTGTCCTTGTCTAACGACCAAGTGCTCTGAGACAGTAAACTGTACTTTGGATAATTTCTGCCACATTTCTTCTTTACTTTAAAGATAAGGGTAGGTGCATTCAGTATATGGATATGATTCTATATAAGGCCACTTATTCCACTACAAATATTGTGAGACATTGCATATAAATAGCAAAACTAACAAACTCCCTGTAATAAATAAAAAAATAAAAATAATAAACTTTGCAATATGTAGAAAAAGTGTGTTGATTCTCTGGAGGAAACATAATTTGGACTTTTTAATAAAAAATGTCCCGACAAATTGGATTGGGCTCAGGACGGCTGCTTTGTTTCTACTCCATCCATCACTTTGTGGTTATGTCTCCGTATGTCACTATGAAAATATGTCTACTGCAAACAGAATGTATTTCCCTGTAAACCTTTTAATAGACATACATACTGGGTTGTGGATCACTAACATGAGTATGAGGGTTTTTAACCTCCTGTAGCCACTCTGGGAAACACGCAGCATGGACAATATTCTCTTTCCAATGGTCATCTTAAGATAAAAGGCCCTGAATAAAGACTTTGTCACTGTAAACAAAGCAGCCGGTTTATGAAGCCCTCTCTCTTTGGTTCATCAGATATTAACCACTCACCATAGGACTTTCATGTCTGTGATTTCAAACAAAGAGATGAGTTATTGCTTTTTGACCTCTGACTTCTCAACTTGGGACTTCATGCTCCTGTGTTTTTGATGTGCTGTATTGGCAGAATCACATTTCCTCATGTCAGCTGAACAACAAGAACAGTATTGTTATTCATAGCTTCAGAGGGCCAGCTGTTCTGCACAAGAGGGTGCTTCCAGTCTATTAGTAAATCCTTATCGGGGTTTTGAAAATGATTGGTTTTGGAAATCATTCTCTGCAGGATAAAGAAGTTGCATTGATGTAATGTGGTGGTTCAGTCAAACACTGCATAGCTTTATCAACATACTTTTCAAATAGTGGTTATTTGACATGAAATGTTAAATTCTTAGTTGAATAAAAAAGAATATTCAAACCAAATACTTCTCGTCAAATGTAATAATTGCGTAAGTTGTCTGTGATCTTAATCCTGTATGAATCTGCCATGCCTGTTATTTGTTTAGTGAAATATATTACACTGCAAATTACCTTCCATAACACCATACCTACCATCACCAAACACAGGTCATGGTAAGGAGGCTCATCTAGCTACACAGCATGGACCACATGAAATCTAGGTCCCCTGGTAATATTAGTGCAGTGTGAATAAGACTTTAGTCAATTCAAAATTGCATTGCATTTACTTACTGATGTAAGTAAATTGGTTATGTTGAAGCCCTCAAAATTGCTGAATCAGGTTAGCATCCCTGTTGCTCACACAGGTGCTGTGAAGGTAGAAATTAGCAAGGAAAATTAGCAACAATGTTGTGGGCCCATAAAAGCGGTCAACTAAACAGAACTTAACTAAGCTAAACATAAACTGAATAGGTCTGAACAGACTAAACTGACATAATGAAGACATGTTTTAAACTCATACCAACATGGCATAATAGGTAATGGTCACATTCGAGGTGGAAGGTAAGAAACCAACAGTCTGATTGACGTTACACAATACAGAAACAGGTTACATTACTCCTCTGCAACAGCAGGAAGAGTGGTGGGGAATACCTACATAACAACCCTAGTGTCCAAACATCTGCCTTAGGGGACACACAGCCAAGTACTTTCTAGTGAGATGGCGTCCCAGAATGATCAATAGCTGCCACACTCCAGAAATCACTGAAAAGGATGTAGGTGGTGACAGATGACCCCACCTTGCATAGTTGCAGCGCATCTCTCAATCAATGCAGGCCTCTTCAAAGTTTAAAACACAGACCCCAGGTAAGACTTATCCTTAAAAAAAAAAACATTGGATCTGGGATTATTTTCCTCAAGGACTTTTTGTAGTCTTTATCTGAATGTGGATTATGTTTCCTGTGTCTTTATTTTCTCATAAAAAGATCAGCTTCAGGTGTTTTGGTAATTGTCCTTTAAAAAAAAAAAAGCTGAGACGAACCTTATAGTGCTGTCCTGTTTGCAAACAATCAAGACTAATAGGGTGATTACTGCATCCAATTTCCTCATGAGATTTTCCCCAACTGTTTCACAAATTTTAAATGTGTAGTTTATATGGAATTCAATCATCACACATACTGTATATTGATGTAATATAATTGAGAAATCAGTCTCCAAAACAAAATCTTATTTATTATGTTACACACAGGGAGGTGTTATTCCAAACTAACTAAAAGCTAATGTGGTCACTCAGTTACCCACATGCATGACAAACAGGCAAAATTAGCCAGCAAATGCTAGTCAGCTAATGTTGACATTTCATAGACCTGATTAGTGGCTTTAAAAAGTAGTTAGTTTGCTCCTATATGAAGACAAGCCTTCCGGGTATTCCAGGCAGCATCCGCCGCACAAAATGTCCACAACTTAAATTGCCCTTCGGCTGCTCCACTCACCCCGCCTTCGTCGACTGGAACCAGCCTACTGCAGGAGACCAGAACCGGGTTACCACCATGCTTACTGTATATCGGAGGACTGATTACGTCGAGCTGTCTGAGTCCATCCTACCTCTCCACCAGCAGCTGGCACCATAACCATGCCCTGCCACAGGTCATTATGTTCGAAACAATCATAGCTTTGCCAATACAATTTGCTTCAACCTACGGGGTCTTTGGTTTTTAGTGCAAAGACAAAACTACAATGTTGGCTATATGACAGACATTAAAATTCAGGTTTTTAACATTTTCCTTTTTAAAGGTCCCAAAGTGTATGCATGTGAAAATAGTCACATGTTAGAATTCCTGGAAATAAACAGCAACTCCTGTTTCCTATTACTTGCTTCCAATTTAATAATTTCCTCTTTCAATATGAACAGCAAGAAACTGCAGCAACCATTACAAGCAGATACACTGACCTTCATCCTAAAGAAAAGTTCAATTTTGAGCATATTATGAGGTCAGTAAAGCTCACTGAAATCAATTTTTTCTTTAAACAGACATGTATCTTGGGGTAGGCCACACATGTATTGCAACAGTGAGAATCTCAGTTATCTATTTGATATGGGCTCTGATGGAATAAAACAGCTTCAGCAGGTTCCTCTCATCTCCTGCTCCGCTCTCCAAATCAATTTGTGAAGTCATTTCTTTTTCCCTGTTGGAATTGTCACTTGAGAAAGAAAACTACAACAACCATAAAAGTAAAAGAAAGGATAACAAGTTGAGCAGAGAATGGACATCTTATTCCATGATTCATTTCACTGTGGGGAAAAGGTGAGGACCCAAACCTAGAATGCAAGATGATCTTTTAACAAAAGAGGGTGTTATTCCAGGAAAGCTTACAAAATTGCAAATTAACAAATAAAACCGAAGATACAGACCACAGAGTGAGACGAGGTAGCCACGAGGAGTACACGAGAGAACGAGACACATCTGGGAGAGAAAGGCAAATACATAGGTGGAAACTAATCGACAATCACAAAGGGAAGGAAAACACAGAGACCAGAAGTACAACTAGACATGACACAAGGGGAAGTGAACACTTAAAGCAGGATATATAAAATCACGATCATGACAGTACTCTCCCTCAAGGGACGGATCCCAGACGTCCCCAAAAGCCAAAAAAATAAAACTCCAGTAGGGCGGGAGGAGGGAGTCCAGAGGAGGGATCAAGGGGCAAACAAGGAAGCCGGGAGGCCAGGCTGGATGCGGGCGGGGAGGCCGGGCTGGATGCGGGCGGAGCCGCCCGGGAGGCCGGTGGAGAGGCCGTGGAGTCCGACCTTGAGGAAGCACTAGGGTCTGGAGAGGAGAGGTGATCGAAGGGGTCTCGGGAAGAGAGGGGATCGAAGGGGTCTCGGGAAGACAGGGGAGCGAAGGACTCTCGGGGGCGAAGGGATCAAATTAAATCGATTAAATTCTGAATACGCTATGTTCACTCTGAGTTAAGCCCGTGCTTGACGACAATAAAAAGCCATCATCAATGGAACACAGGTAATACGAATCATCTATCAAACAGGAGAAAAGAGCTCAATGGAAGAATGACACTGAGCGAGTAAGCACAAAATCAAGTATGAGCAATCCTAAGTAATGAAAATGTAATAACCTGGTGAATGCATGTACTGGTAACCGTACAATACCGTTGTACCGATGACAACATTTATTTACTGTTTATGTTACGGTGTAGGAGAAGGTGTGATGTACGAGGATCCGTATGCAGCAGGCAGACGATGATTAAAATAAGAAAAGTCAAGCTTTTAATAGCACAAAGCTGATTACAAAATACAAAAAAATAAAGTAGCAAAATAAGACAAACCAATCTGAGAAGGAGACGGGGTAGACACCAGTAGTGATGTTCCCTTCCGTGTCGAGGCTTCGAAGCGTGTGTCGAGTAATCGCGGAAGATTTTTGTGAAGCGCGTATCGAGGCTTGTGTTGATGATGTATGTGATGACGTTCGAAGCCTCGGTCTGGCGTGCAATTTGAAATATAAGGGGGAGCGAACCGCAATTGAGCCCCCTCATAATTTGTGGACTTCCGACTGTATTGTGCGTTTGTTTGCGATTTATTCGAGCTTCGTCTTTTTGCGATGGAACCAGCAAGAAAGAGGAGATTTTCTGTTCTGGGAAAATTTTGAGCTGATCTTCCTTGTGAGCAAGTAAAGATACCAAATCTAAATCTGTTGAAAAGATAATGTACATCCAACGTGTACATTACACATCCCTGGTACTCTCTTCTCAATAACACGTAATAACACAATCATCAATCTTTATTTTTAAATAGAACATTATATTCAGTCTTATATGTGTGCATCAAAGAATATTCAGGGCAAAGATACTTTAAATCCACTGCAGCCTTGCACTTCGCCAGAAGTTTCGAGCAATGAACCCATTTTCGAAACAATTGGCTGAAGTGGTTCAGTGCTTCACAGAAGCTTCATTGGCCCATCACTACATCACACACCTAAGCCATGCCATTATAATCACTCTGCCGGTTTTACATTTATTGTCCACTTGATGGCACAGTAGAGCAAATGAAGCACCATGAAGCTTCGGCCCATGAGCGAACCAATTGGATGGAAAGCTTCAATGCTTCATGAAGCTTCATCTCGCCATCACTAGACACCAGCAGGACACGAGGTAGACACCAGCAGGACACGGGGTAGACACCAGCAGGACACGGGTTAGACACCAGCAGGACACGGGGTAGACACCAGGTAACATCAATGTACTGACTGACAAGGAACACTGGGGAAGACAGGGATATATAGACAGACACTAATCAGTACGAAACACAGCTGGGAGAGAAAACACAAGGACATGAAGTAAAACAAGACATGACACAAGGGGGAATGAAACTTCAAAATAAAACAGGAAATAGAAAATAAAGGGTTGGAAAAAGCTGAAGAACTCGGAGCTTGAATGTCGAATCAAAACAGCAATCCTCTAGTTCAATCGATATATTTATTTAACGTGATAAGTCAAACATAGAAAATACTCTCAGCTGAGGACACTTTTCACTTCGCCGTTTCCACAGACTGAACGCTCTAAAAACCCCAGTTAACTGTCTGACGGTTCCGCTTCAAGTGTGCACAAAGGGTTGTAAACATCTCATCTAATACATGGAGTAGGCGTTGACCTTCTCCTCATTGGTCCCAGTTTGGCGCCCACACGCTCCTCCGTCAGCAGTCAGGAAGTGATGGTTTGTTGACCTGTTACTCTTAAAGGGGAAGTGCCCCTATTATGTTTGTAATACATTCAGTGCATAAAATACATAATTGTGCAGAAAATACATAATAGTGCAGAAACATATTCGTAGTGTCGTAATATATTGATTGAGGTAGACAAATACATATGATAGTCTTTCCAGTGTGGATTAATACTAATCAGGATTTATTTACCTGACAATTCCCCCTTTACACACCATTTATGGTGTGTATAATCTCCAGTAAATATAAGGCACCGAGTGGTGTACAAATTCAGCATATGGTATACAAGAATACATTCATATTGCACTTGTTTTTATTCCAGTCATAAAAAGTACCTTTGGTAGAAAACATCAACTTTAATAAAGAATACCTTCTGTATAAAACATCAACTGTACTAAAGAACACCTTCAGTATAATAACAAAGAACTTCACTTTTTATTCCAGCATAAAGACAATTAGCTTCAGTATAATAAAAAACACTTCCAGTAAAAGACTGTAATATCAGTAAACATTAACATCAGTAAAAGACTGTAAATATTAGTAAACTTTTAATGTCTGTATTAGACTGTAATATCTGTATACGACTGAGAGACTGTGACTACAATAAAAAAACTGTAGCTACAATAAGTCTGTGGCTTCGGTATGGCAGCAAAAAACACTTTGTAGAGTTATTCACACGAAATTATCTTCCTGGTTTTCGTGTTCCTGCTCTATATCATAGTCTATGAGTAACTTGGTTTGCTCTTGCATAAAAAACTGACCTTTCTCAGTTTCTTTCTCTTTGCTCAGGGCAGTGGTGATCAATCTAGTGGTCAGGGTGTGGATACATGGAATGCCACAGCATCCACATAGGATTATTATGCCTATCATTATCGGTATGAACAATACCAACATCTTATACTGACCAAACCAACGCTCCAGGGAGTCTGTGAAGTAATTCTCTACCCCACTGTTTGATGCTAGCTCTTTGCTCAGTCTGTCAAGTCCCTTCAAAGCTCTGGTAAAGGATCCATCAGGAGCTGTGTTATTTGGGATGAAAGTACAACACATAGATCCAAACAATTTACAGACACCCCCTTTTTCAGCTAGCAACATGTCTAATGCAATTCTGTTCTGTTGAGTCATCAGGCTAGTCCGCCCTAACTGCTCATGCACCCCAGTGAGAGCATCTCTGGTGAAGTTCACAAATCTCTGCTGGTTGTAATAAATGTAATTAATCCAATCTACATTTTTGTTGATAGTGACCTGAGCGAAAATGGACTCCAGACCCGCAAATACTGGATTTCTAGCTTTGAATTCATTGGGCACACCTCGTGGTACTCCTATGGAGTCTATGTAAATTGTGGAGCTAAAACTTCCACCGGGAGCAGAACGTTTAACTCGACTCTTGAGAGTCTCTCCATTAGCCAGATCAGTAAGTTCTTCTGGAGTAAATGGCATTATGTAGAAAGGCATTACCAACTGCACTAATGCACAGGTACCTACCCAGTCTGCTGGTAGATTTGGATACAGGATATGTGTACCACAATACCACCATACATCAGCTCTGGCATATAACATGAATGATATAGGTGTTTCCAGGACTATCCCTTGTGGGGTGACCTCTATGGTAGAATTACACCCTTTAAAATGTCCTACTTCAGTGCCTGTACCCTTGGTTCTCTTGATGCACTCATAATCGCCCTCGTAGGCTCTGAATGGGGGTGGAGTGATGTCCTTTCTAGTCACTGGATACAACAATGCTAATGATTTGCAGCCGTTTGGTTCAAGAGATGTGTACAATGCGAGCATGCACTTAATACCTGTTGGGTCTTTCCTCAGATTCAATGGGAATGGCACAGTTGCTAAACTAGGTCTAGCCGTGGCACATGCAACACAGTTTGGCTGATAATTATGTGCAGCCGAATATCTCACCCAATCCAACCATGCATTTTTCTCTTGATATCCTGTCTCCGCTGCCATTGTATCTTTAAGACTATTGACATTCAGATAAGTCACTTTCGTTCTTTTCTTTTCCAAATCAGCATGCAATATATAGGGTGTCTTCCTAGGCTCGATTACCCTTAACGTGAAGCTGAAAAGTGGGTCTTTAGGATTCTTTGATATACCTAAATAGTACAGGCCAGAATCAGTGGAATCGGGATTGAAGATCGTGATGACCACAGGGTTACAATTTGTCGGATGACCATTACCAGGCAAAGTTCTTGGATCAGGGTTAGTATTTGGTGGTTCTTTCACACCGCACTGACATGGGCTTCGTTTTATGATTCTCCATTTTTCAACCAAACGATGGTCGAGATTAATCCATCCTCCGTTCGAGTGTGAAAATACATCGCCAAAATAACAGGGAGGTGTACATAGATACTTGGCTTTATTGGAATCACATTGTGTGCTCCATTGGAAAGCATTAACAGACTTCATGGTGTTTACATCAAATTCAAACGAGGTGATCTTGCCTTCCTCTACTGTTACAGTAATTCCCTCTTTGTTAATATCTACGGTTTCGTCCCGTTTCATGCGTTTCATGCGTAGGTTGTTAGGGGGTGAAGTTTCATTTTGGAATTGGTTAGTTGTTAGATTATCTGGTTCTTTACTTGATTCATGCGGGTCAAACTCCCCCCATGTCAAGGGGAGTACTATAAGGACAGCAAGCAGCGCTATCCCGGCTAACACCGAAGTGCTTCCCCACAGAGTGATATTCTTTTTCATTATCTTGTCTATTTCGCTTAATGTTGGCTGGTTTTATCGGCTTGCTTAAACGAACCTGCACGTTGTCGTAACAGGTGTAAAGTGGGGGTAATCTAAAGACAATTTGTCCTCTGATGCTTTTTCTAGACTCACACTATATTATTCATTAGCGTTTTGTTCTGACAGGCTCAGATCTTGTCTAACTTCTGCCAGAGTGCGAGCAGGCGCCAGTGCGGGTACACAATGTGTGAGGTGGTGCCAATTAGCTCCTGTTTTACCTTTTACTCGGAGCGCGTGTGAAGTGCGTTCTATCACCTCCCACGGTCCCGTCCACCTAGGTTCAGACCACTTTCTTTTGTGGACCTTGAGCCTTACCCAATCACCTGGTCCAACAGGAGTCTCTGGTGGTTCCTCAGGTACCTCTGCTGCTGCTTGCACCTGTGTAGACAAAACGCTAATGATTTTAGTCAATTCCCTGACATATTCATCTACTTCAATTTGCCATAGATCTAAAACAGGTCCATGCCCTCCTTCTCTTGGAGGGCCAGGCATCGGTCTCCCTGTTAACAGCTCATGTGGAGACAAATGTGTTTGATTACTTTGTGAGGATCTCATGGACATGAGTGCCAAGGGTAAAGCATCTACCCATTTTAGCTTGTTACCATAACATGCTTTAGCAATTTTTCTTTTGAGTGTTTGATTTGCACGCTCTACCAGACCCTGGGATGCCGGATGGTAGACTGAGCCAAAATTGTGTGTTATGCCGAAATATTGTTCTACTTCTGCAAGCTTGTGGCTGGTAAAGTGTGTTCCATTATCTGATCTTATACAGCGTGGCACTCCATACCTTGGTATGAGTTCCTTTTGTAACCATTTGATTACAGAGTTGGCATCCTCTTTTTTACAGGGGATGGCTTCAATCCACTTGGTGAAACGATCAACCATCACCAGGATATATCTGTATCCTCTCACAACATTGTCTGCTCCCATGTCAGTATAGTCAATACATATCTCCTTAAATGGAGCATCTGGAACTGGAAACCGACCCATTGGACACTTGTATGTTCGTTTGTCATTAAAATTGTTGCAGGTGTCACACTCTGTCACAAAATTTTCCACCATCTCTTTCATGTATGGATGCCACCATTGTACCTCGACATCTCTTGTTGTTCTTAATTTTCCAACATGTGTGGGGCCATGGGCTTGTTTTATCAGCATGTGGCATAACTTAGCTGGTGCCACTAGCCTGCCATCATGTGCTCTCCACAGTCCTTCTGTATGGGCGGCACCCTTTTGAACCCATTGCGTTTGTTCATATGGACCTGCTAGTTTCTGCATTTCTTTAATGCTCTCCAAAGTCAGCTCTCCTTCTCTCTCACTGTTTAGACAAATCATTTGCTGTATGTAGCCGCCTGCTAGTTTAGCTGCCTTATCTGCTGCGTCATTGCCTTTTGCTACTGCTGTATCTGTTTTCTGATGGCCTTTGCACTTTATTACAGCAACCTGTGATGGCAGTAGTACAGCTTTTAGTAGGGCTTTTAAGGCTTCAGTATGTCTAACAGGAGTTTTGGATGAAGTCAAAAACCCTCTTCTGATCCACTGAGGTCCGTCAATGTGGACTGCTCCATGAGCATAGGCTGAGTCTGTGTATATGTTTACTCTCTTGCCTTCTCCATGTTTTAACGCTTGTGTTAACGCAACTATTTCTGCTAGTTGCGCAGAGGCTGGTTGTGGAATGATGCAAGCTTCCAATGTTATTATCTCTTTTCCATTTTGTTGCACCACAGCATAAGAAGCCACATTTCCTTCTTCTCCTTTATAGCAACAGCCGTCACTATATATAGTTTGCTCTGGATCTTGAAGTGGCTCTGCTTCCAAATTTGACCTTATCTTGAGGTCTTGTTGTGAGACGAATGCACAGTCATGAGCGTCGTGGTTTTTTGAATTCAGTCCTGTTGCCATGTTAATTGTCTCTGCCACATATGTGATGTGTGGTTTAGTCAGCACTTCTTCAATTTGTATTTTCCTGACTGGTGAAAAGGTGAAAGCTTGTGAGTTTAGAAAAGCCACTACTCCATGCGTAGTGTTTACTTTGAGTGGATGGCACATCACCACGTGTGCCGTCTTCTTGATTGTCTTTGCCAATGCAGCCAAATGTCTTGCACAACCTGTTTGTCCTAGCTCCACACTGTCCAATTTTGAGCTGTGGTACATCAGTACATGTCTCTCTCCCCCTTTTTTCTGGAACAGAACACCATTTACCATCCCTTCTGTTTCAGAAACATCCAAATGAAAGTCCGCATTGTAGTCTGGGGAGCAGAGATGGGCAGCTTGTCCCAAGGCTTGCTTGGTCTTGGTGAAGGCTTCCTCGCCTTCTATGGTCCAGATAAGTTCAGCGGTGAGGTTTCTGTTTCCTGCTTCCGCAAGCATGTCTCTGAGAGGTTGGGTCAGATTGACGTACTCTGGTACATGAGTTCTGCTATAACCCGTCAGGCCGAGAAATGCTAGCATGTGTTGTACAGTCTTTGGTTTGCCATGTGACAGGATTGAGGTCCTTTGTGCATTGGTTAAGGTCAGACTGTTTGCAGAAATTAGTCTTCCTAAGAAGGTGACTGATCTTCTAGCGACTTGTGTTTTCTCCTTTTTCACCTTGTATCCTGCTCTAGCAAGTAGTGCGATGAGATCAGCTGTAGCTTCTAGACACGACTCAGCAGTAGTACCTGCAAGCAGCAAGTCGTCAACGTACTGGATCAGAGTTACACCCTGTGGTAAGTGTAACATGGTTAAATCCTTTTTCAGCGCTTGATTGAACAACCCTGGGCTATCTTTGTACCCTTATGGCATTCTGTTGTAGGTGTATCTCTGTCCTCTGTATGTGAATGCAAACAGGTCCTGTACTTCAGGATCCAATGGTAAACAAAAGAAAGCGTTTGCCAAGTCTATCACAGTGAAGTACTTGTGTTCAGGGTTCAGATTTTGTAGCGCCACATAGGGGTCTGGTACAGGGATGTGTTGTGAAACGGTGGCTGAATTGATTCTTCTTAGATCATGAACCATTCTCCAGCCTTTGTTGCCTGCTTTTGGGACTGGCAAAATAGGAGTGTTCCAGGTGGAGTTTGAGGGTCTGATTACTCCTGCACCTAGAAGTCCAGTGATTGTTGCTCCTATACCTTCAATCTGTTCCTTCTTGAGGTTGTATTGTGGCAACCAACATGACATCTGCCCAGGTCTCAGAGTGACTGAGACCTGATGATTAGGTACATAACCTACATCATAGTCTCCAGTAGCCCACAGATAGTGTGGTACTGTCTTTAGGGTTTCTTCGGTGTCAGGATGGTTGGTGTGTTCTCTCCCATGATCCCTTTCCAGTTCGTGTTGTTCCAAGATGCCAACATCCATACTGTGATGAGTTATTTTCCACATGGTCTCGTCGTCTGATTTCCATATGCGGGCAATGTTGGTAGGGAGCCAGTTCATTGTTCTGGCTTTTTTGACCATGGGACCTAAAGATCTTGCTTCAGCTCCTACTGCCAGTGCCAGTGTGATGTGTGGCACGGCTTCAGTCGACAGTGCATACCATTGTTGCTGTTCTGTCTTGAGAGCACAATATGCAGCCACACCCTGAGGTCCTATATAAATGTCTTTGACCATCAGTTGCTCTCTCTCTCTGTCTTTTTCTTCTTCCCAGGCTTGTTGGTATTCTTCGTCTGGTTGGCGTAGGTAGTTATAGGTGCAATGCAGAGGGTCAAGCGGAGGACCATATGGACCCAAAGTGTTGATCCAGGGTTTCCATTCCATGTAGGCCTTCTGAACTCCCGGAGCATCTTGTTCATCAGTCAACAGTCGATTCCAATACACTGTTGTTGTGGCCTCCTCCATTTCACGATTTGGGCTGGCAGCCATTACCATAATTCTTTGATCATTCTGGTAATGTCCATGCAGGGGTATTTGTCCTGGAAACTGTATGACCAACCCATCACAAGAACACAGAATTCGTGCTCCTGTCTTGACCAGCAGGTCTCTGCCCATTAGGTTTACAGGACATTTTGGGGAATATAGGAACGGATGTAGTAGGGATTGTTTACCAACTGCAGTAACCAATGGCACGGTATACTTTTGCTCTTCTGATCTTCCCGAGTATCCAACTATCCGAAGGGTTTTAGAGGAGAGAGGTGGTACTTTTCCCTTCAGGGAAGTCAGACAGGACGCTGTAGCTCCTGTGTCCACCATCAACTCCATCTTTTCTCCTTCTATTATACAGGTGACCATTGGTTCATTTTTAGCTGGAATAGCTTCACCTGCAGTTGGATCCTCTGGGCATCCTCATTGGTAGGAGCCATCCCACTGCTGGGGCGGTTCCCAAGCAGAGAGGGGCAGTTGATGGGTGTTTGGTGGGTTGCCACCTCTCCCATAACCTCTTTGTCCTCTCCCTCCTCTTCTATTATTGTTAGGGAGTCCCCTCCCACGCTGCATGTACTGTGGGGGCCCGTACCGCTGAGCACTTTGATAATTTGGGCAATCTTTGAGCCAATGGCTGTGATCTCCACAACCAAAGCACCTAGTTGACTGGTCTTGTACTCTGGCTCTGTAGCGATTTCCTCCCGCTCTCCACTGTTCTCCGCGTGGCTCTGTCGGGTAGTAAGGCGGGGCACTAAACTGGGCTTCTCTATTATAGGGATGAGCCTTGAACGGCCCTGTAGGGTAATAGGGCTGAGCACTGACCTCCAGTGTAGCCTGTTGCTGCGCTTGCCCTTCTGTTCCGAATTCCACTGCAGCTGGAGAACCCATCACCATTTGTCTCTTCTCTCTCTTAAGCCTTGAAGCCTCGCTGTCTTTTTCAGCCACTTGCATCCTTAACAATCTCTTGGTAAGCGCATTCACTTCTTCGTTTTTATCTCCTTCCGTTTTCCCGTTCTTAAGGTCGTGGTGTACAAGGTATTCTCTCCATTCCTCATTAGACTTTGTGTCTAGTCCCACCACATCCTCCAGTTGTTCTCGAACTCGAGGAGGCAGGGCCTTTATCACTGCATTTCTCCATAGCATGGTGACTGCTGGGGTGGAGTCATGTCTCTCTCCAGTGCCGTCTATCCAGACGCCTTCGCTCCTTTTTAAGAAAAGATGCATGTCTTCTTCAATTCCTTTCTTCAGGCTGGACATAGCTGTCAGGCTGCGAGTGGTGGGGTAGGTGTCTCTCAGGGCAGTCCAGTAGTGATTCCTGCATGCATTGAACGACAGTTCATCATCCGCCCCACTGCATCCTGTTTTAGTGTCAATTTCCCTCGCCTTCAGACTTCCTTCCAGTCTGGCAATGACACATCTCAAATCACCCACACACACTCTGTCTCCTGCAGTATACTTTTCAAATTCCGAAATCCACTTTTGTCCTCCGCCGCTGAGGGGAGGAAGTTTGGACACCAAACCCTCCAAGTCTCGATGACTCCATGGTTGGTATATCATGTTCCCTCCTTGAGTTGTCATGAGGGGGGCCTGCACCTCTCTTAATTGATCCTGTCTTCTGGTTCTGCTGGCGATGGAGGCTTCTTCAGCCACTGTCATGCTTCCTTCCAGTATGGTTAATTTCGTTCGGCCGTCTTCTGTAACTGAGTTCTTTCTGCTGGGATCCTTTTCTGCATCCCCTTGGAATCCTCCCGCTTGTGATGCGCCTTTCTGTCCTCCCCAGTCCTTCTCCCTTGATGATCCAATCCCTTGTGTCACACTCTGTCCCACGTAGTCATGATAGTTTGTTCGGGTCAATAGCTCAGCCATTCCTTGTGATCCCTTTTGCTTTGTTCCGTCCCCACTCATTTGTCTTGCTTCTTTGTCCATGGTCATGCTCTCCAGTCTTCCAGAGGAATTTGGAAGTGACTGGGGATGATATAGTGATTGGACAGGATGAGAGGTCTGGGCAGCCTCCAAGATACTGTGGGGCAAGTGTGCTGGAACTGGGGTTGAGAGAACATCCTTCTGGAACCCTCTGTCTTTCATTTTCATGCTGTGTTCCCTCATGCTGTGTTCCCTCATGCCATGTTCCACCATTCTCTGTTCCTCGTCTGAGAGTTTTGTGAATTGTTTCAGCACGGATCCCATACGTGCGCTTCTCTCATTTTCCTCGAGTTCCAAAACTCCTCCACTCACCTTGTACATGGGTGCTTGAATGGAAGTGGAAGGGAAAGGATTGCTATTGGATAAGTATGCCGGAGTGTCGGCCACTTGGGACAAATCTGGGTAGAGCTGAGGAGTTTGAGAGATGTGTGTCTTCTGATCTTTGCTGTCATCTTTTGTCTCTCCCGCTTTCTTGACCACGCAGATTGTACCCTCCGCATTTGGTGGTACATATTTAAGATGGAAAAGAAGACTCGTGGCACGAGCCTTCCTCTTTTCAGCTTTCTGAAATGCTCTATATGCAGTGCCGAATCCTTTTTTCCCCGCTTTCTCCCAGGCTGTAGCGTGTTGCAGATATTCTCCGTTTTCATAGTCAACAACTGCTTTTCGTTGTTTTACAGTAAGACCTGGCTTGTCATCTTCTGAGATGAGTTTTCTTGTTTGCCACAGCTGGAGCAGCTCTTCCATTTTTTCTCTGACTTTCCTTCTTTCAGTAGGTTCAGTGGAGGCTTCCAGCCTTTTGAACATCGTCACTTTCAAGTCCGCTGTGGTTACAGTCTTGACTGGTTTTGAGTCCCCCTTGTCCGCCATTGTAACTGATGTACGCAGTACCCCACTAAGGGACAAATGTTGTTTATTTGTTAAATCCCGGATTTCTAAAGATGTTAAAAAATGTTTAACTTTAATAAAATGGTTTAAACAAAACAAAATTTGATAAAACATATATGTATTAAATTTCTGGATTTCCTAAAAATGTTAATCTAAAAACAAATTTGTAATATTAAAATTGGGTTAAACAAAAACAAACTTTAGCTCAAAAACTAAAATAATGAATGTTAATCAAAGTATCTCTTTTTGTTTTCTAATATTTTGTCTAAAAATAAATGAAAGCGACGTTTTAATCAAAATAAATGTTCAATTAATCAATGTAAGTGAACAAAATGTTAATCTGAAAATCTAATGAAAATTGCAATAAAAAATGTAATGAATTGTTGATTAGAAAAATGTTAATCAAAATGTTTCTATTTTTTAAACAAATGCCAATTTGCAAAAATATTTTTTAATCAAAAGATATAAAAACTGTAATAAAAATTAATGAACCGAGAAATTTACTGAAAAAATAAATGTTCAATTGGTCACTCAGAGAAAAATTAATCAAGAATGTCTTAATTCAAAAGTCCATCTACTCTATCCTTGAATTTCTATTGCACGATTTTAAATTTAGGTGCGCTTCACTTGCCGTCCTACAGGTGGAGGTGTTTAAATTTTGTAAAGTTTCTATAAACTTTTAGTTGTAGTCTCAATTTTGTCCACCAGAGGCATTTAGCTCTCAACCGGATGTGGGTTTTTTTTTGAATTCCCACCGGATGAAGAAGGATAGAAAATGGAGGTTTCTTTGTTCTAAATTTTCTCTCCTTCTAGTTTGGAGAAAACTCGCATCTTTGGTTTAATCACTCGGTCACTACATCACATATGCATTTTATTTCCACACACACTGCTCCAGCACAAGTTTCAAGGTTTAGTTTATCACAATTTACTTTCTCATGCCTCGCAACATCAAGCAGGCGGAATTAGCGACCCAGCATCACTTGGCCACAGTTAGCTGGTCCTAATCTCAGAGGCCTCTCACAAAAACGTCTCCTGCTTTCACGTTTTTCCAACTCAAAACTACTTCACACACACACTCACTCACACACTCACACACTCCACGGTTCTCTTTGATTTCACAACTGTCTACCAGTCAGTTTGAACAGTTTTCACCCGTTTTACAAACTCCAATGCATTAGCTAAATATCAGCGCTAGTTTAGCCTCGCCTTAGGCCTGCTTTAAACACACTTTACTCACAACAATACAACAATACAACAAATCTTAACATGTTTTACACTATGCTTGCCCCAAAGGAGATGATATACAACATCTGAGACTATGAGGCGATCGTCATCGGTTCTCACGTAATTCAGGATTATAATCACTATTCTCCTTTGGTAAACAACACTGGCTTCTAAGCCACGCTTCCCTTAAGTCTTTTAATTAAACTATACCTATCTGCCTTCCATAGGACTTCTTTAACATTAAACTAACTAAGCTTTCTTAGCTACCTTCCGTAGGTGTTTTCGTATTAAACTACATCAATGCAAGCTTACCGTAAGCTTTATCCGGTACCAGACCGGACACCCATTACGGGCTTTCTTTGATTAAGTATGAGTTCCCCGTGAACTCTAACCAGAACTTCGCTGGAACCCTCCGTAGGCTTTTTAGTAATTAATATCGTGAAACACAATTAATATCTTCAATGCTTGCTCTTATCACATGCATTTCAACATTCAGGATTGCTTTCTATCGTTTAACAGCAGTTGTATTAGCTATGACCGTCGAACATTGTTGCTGGCATTCATTAATAAATTTTCCTAATCTACCTGTAGTGAATATTTGTTTTAACCGGTGTTCACTCTCACCTGATCTTTTGCACGTACAATGAATACCAGTCAACGATACTCGGCGATCGTTCTTCACTTCTCCTTTCTGGGCCCACCCAGGGACGTCAATTAAAGGGTTGGAAAAAGCTGAAGAACTCGGAGCTTGAATGTCGAATCAAAACAGCAATCCTCTAGTTCAATCGATATATTTATTTAACGTGATAAGTCAAACATAGAAAATACTCTCAGCTGAGGACACTTTTCACTTCGCCGTTTCCACAGACTGAACGCTCTAAAAACCCCAGTTAACTGTCTGACGGTTCCGCTTCAAGTCTGTACAAAGGGTTGTAAACATCTCATCTAATACATGGAGTAGACGTTGACCTTCTCCTCATTGGTCCCAGTTTGGCGCCCACACGCTCCTCCGTCAGCAGTCAGGAAGTGATGGTTTGTTGACCTGTTACTCTTAAAGGGGAAGTGCCCCTATTATGTTTGTAATACATTCAGTGCATAAAATACATAATTGTGCAGAAAATACATAATAGTGCAGAAACATATTCGTAGTGTCGTAATATATTGATTGAGGTAGACAAATACATATGATAGTCTTTCCAGTGTGGATTAATACTAATCAGGATTTATTTACCTGACAAAAACCAAGATCATAACAGTTTCATCGTGGAAGGCAAAATGCAGTGGACCTCAAAAGAGAGGCAGTTCCTATTTAATAGGCAAAATACAGAAAGAAACACTCCTCCATCCTCACAGGTGTCCACCACAACAGCCCGTAGTTACAATCTTCTCCCTTTCATTCAAAATTGTTTTGTCTCCTGCGTTTATGACTCAAAAACTGATAAGAAAAAGGTTTTTCCAGGATCATTTTAACTACAAGTTACTTTTTGGTGGAGAAAGTTCGAATTACAGCGACAAGAAGCTGAAGTGCACCACCACGTGTTCTAAATAGGACAAAAAGCATTCATATTGTCTTTCAGGTGAGTTGTGGTTACTTTATGCACTCTAACCAGAAAATATTGTCATATTTGGCAAGAAATGCATTTTAATCGAAAGTATGCTTTAGACTAACTGGCAGAAGGTGTTGGCTAGACTTTCAGGGAAGCTTTCAATAATGTTTTGGAATTCTAGCAAACCTACAAGAAAAATGCTGCAGCAGAAAGTCAGAGTTTACAGTTCCTGAGGCAATACATCAGAGCTGAAGATGAAGCAGGACTGTGGAGTGTATTGAGGTACATGACAGGATCTGATCCCAAGAATTCAGATTATCTTCACTCCTTTGGAAGGACTGGCAAGGCGTTGAGTGGCAGACACCTGTGGCCCTGTTTTGGAGTTGCCACATACATACAAATCATACCCAGAGTTGCGTGCTGAAATGCAGAGCATACTTGCGATAAAAATAATAATACATTTGGGTAAAGCTCTGAAGAAAGACTATGGTCGATTAGGTTTGGCTGTTAATGGTAAAATAAATAATATCATAGCATTTTCTATATTGATATCATGATACCTGCTGAAATGTCATGTGAGCCTAACCCCATCAACATTCATCATATAACAACCTCACCCTCTGCCTCCACGAGCCGGATGTTCTTCGTCCTCCGTCCCCTTTCCCTGGAAACCCATACAATAAACCTCCTACCTATTGCTCCAAGTTTGTGTCCTGCGTTTGGGTCCTTCCCTTGTTGCACATGTGACAATTGTTGCCATTGTAGCAGGCTAATTTATGTATAAACTAACCGACTTGTGGCCAGTTCTCAACTCACTGCGGTGAGGTTTTTCAGGACTAAAACTTGCAGTGGAGTAGTTAGGTTAGCATAGAGAGCCAGAGTAAATTGTAAAATGTAAAAACTTAATGCTTTATCCACACACTCTTGTCTCAGTGTAGGAAAGACAGATGAGTGACAATTGTGTTTGTTTAGCTAGTTAGCTTGCTAATTGCACCATGCTTTCATGCTACACTAGCTACAGATAATGGGCCTAACAACAGATCATTTAGCAGACACTCTTATCCAGAGCGACTTATAGTGAACAAACTAGAGGGACAGTCCCCCTGGAGTTGGAGTTACTCAGGGTTAAGTGCCTTGCTCAGGGGCACAATGGTGGCAGAAATAGTGGTATTGAATTCACAACCTTCCGGTGTTGTATTTGAAAGCTTAAACACTAGACCAGTGGTTCCCAAATGGTGTGCTGTGAGACAAATCGCGGTGTGCCGTGGGATTTTGAAACAATTAGGCCTATTGCATTTAACTGTACACAAGGTTCTGAATTATTTTTTATTTACTTCAGTGATTTCTCTAGATTTACTGCTCTGCGGGGTGCTGCTTAGGTGCAGGGAAACACTGTACTTCATCGATACTTTGTCCTACACACTTATTTCACAATATAGAAACAATAGGTCTTATATGCTTTGGCCTAAATATAAATAAAACAATCATTTAGAAATCTGTCAAAGCGAACCCGTTTTAGCCATTTGCGCATTGTGGGAAATATTAGAGACACATCAAAGGCTCTTTGGTAGTGTGAAGGATAATAGCTTATTTCAAGGAAATAAATGTTCACATAGGAATAACAGTGATACTATGTGTTATAGAGGGGATTTTGCCCGGATATGAACACAGGTGTGCCTAGAAAACTACTCAGCCACCCATTTTTGGAGCTGCGACGATACTTTACTGCAATTGGTGACAACGCACGTAAACAACTTGTTCTCTTGTACGAGTCAAGTGACCACGGAAAACAGTTCAATGTCCGTTTTACTCCTATATTCTATTTCAATGGAGATCACATTTAACCGTCCTCGGAAATTAAACTTGTTTTGTAGTTTTGTCTCAGCTATCAAGGCCCTCTATTTCTTAGGATAGGACAAAATAAACTTCTGGAAGTTGGACATCCTGTTTATACAGTGTGTAAATAGGCTGGCTGATAAAAGTATAGCTCATACTTCATTTCTTTCAGCGAAAACAAAACAGTGATATGCTCTCTACCTACCATCTCCCCAACAGAATACAGATGACAGCTGCATCCTTTGTCTGTGAAAGTGTGTGTGTGTGTGTGTGTAAGCTATATTTGTATGTTCACGTTGGACTGTATATCACTACAACCAAGCATTTTAATACAGAAACAGGAGGATAGTGCCTCTAAGTAGTACTTTCTTGCCTCATCATCATCATCATCATCATCATCATCATCATCATCATCATCATCATTATTATCATCAGACCAAGTTAATGGCTAGAAGGAATGGAGAGCCTGGCACTGGTTTATACTCGTACTGTAAAAAAACAAGTCATATTTTCAGGTAATTTTGATGGTTTGATGTTGTTTATCATTATCTGAAACAAGATGTGCAGCAAAACAAGTGCTATTTGGCTGTGACATTCACTAATGTGATTAACATGAGAAGTGTAGTTAATAAATGAAAGGAGCACTTGAGCTAAATTGTCTTGTGTATGTTTGTTTGGTTTCACATACAAGTCATGGAGGCCAAAACCTCCCTGAACCCCCTTGTAAAGAGAGGAAACAACACACACTCCAGGACACTTGCCATGCAAAGATTATGCAAATGAAAAAAGTATAAACCGTGGTACAGTCCCTAGAGGCTGCAATCCTAAATATACTGCATAAAGTGTTTATTGATATTAACAATATACTGAAAATTTCACTTCTTGCCACCTTACCAGTAGTCAAGATCAAAATGTAAAATTTCTCCTGAGGGTGGCACCAGAGCTATATGTGTTTAGTAAATGTATCTTCAGCCAATCTGATTAATATACCCTGTGCAACATTTTGGCGTGGTGATGGTGCTACAGGAAAGGTCATCAAATGGCTAAAATTGGCATGTAATGCTTTACAGCAAAAAATGTATGTAGAATCGACTCATTAAATTGTACGTTCTGCCCATGATTCAACTGGAATCAATTCAAATCAATCAGAGCTGCTAGCCGTATCAATCAACACACTATGGCAGACACAGATATCATTACCCCTAAAAGCATCCAACCGGGATGTCACGGAAAAAGTAATGAAGCATTTAATTTATTAATAAATAATTGTATAATAGGCATTGACACATCCATCCATCCATCCATCGTCCACCGCTTATCCGGGAGGGAGATGCCAGCCACCCGTCTGAGAAAACCCATTTCGGCCGCTTGTACCCGTGATCTCGTTCTTTCGGTCATGACCCAGCCTTCATGACCATAGGTGAGGGTAGGAACGAAGATCGACCGGTATATTGAGAGCTTTGCCTTCTGGCTCAGCTCTCTTTTCGTCACAACGGTGCGGTAAAGTGACTATAATACATTGACACATTTGTTCACAAATTAATGTAATAAAACTGCTGAATACTGGAATAATGGATACTAAAAGAGTCAAGAATTAAATATATGAATCCATCAGACAGCTTCTTTCTTGCAGGACAAGCTTGAAGTAGATTTTTGGATGATGGGGGGCTTCAGTTGTTTGTGTTAAGCCCCATCAGCCCCTGGCTGGTTGACCCTCGAGAGCTCCAGGAAGGAGAAGTGAAAGTGACGAACTTGGAGTGAGAGACAGGTGGTTCATGTTCGCCCCATAGTTGAAGTTCTTTCTTTTGTCATAGGCTGGTGGCTTCTCCATAAGCCTCCATGACCTGCTAGGCGATCAAGAAAAAAGTGTACCTTTTCCACAATAGGGCTTCATGTTATACACTCAGTATCAGATTCACAAATAATTTAAAATGTTATGCCATATTTGGTTAGGTTTTTTGGCATTATACAGCCTACACCTCTACACCCTTTGTGTTAGATTGATATGTTAGGTGGATAGGTTATTAACTTTAGTGTTCAGTAACTCTGTAACCTAGCTATTTGGAGAGCACAACACTTTGGATTCATGGTTACGGCTGGAACGGCTGTCCCCAAAAGAAAAATAGAACGAGAACTAGGAAACAGTGCAGAAAAAGCAAGAGAGGTTAAAAGACAAAAAGAACGTCACAACAGAGAAAGAGTAAATTCAATAATTCAATCTCAAATCTAAAAATGTTTTATTTTAAATCAAATGTGATATAATAAGAATATGAATTGAGTCAGAAATTATGTGGAACTTTTATCACAAGCACGGTATGAGGACGGGATATTGTCTATATTGTGTGTTTGACAGCCTGGTTTCTTTTGTTTATTTATACGATTCCAACACAGATTTGTTGTTCACAATGTGGCATTATCCGAAAAGGCCCCTGAAGTAGAAGGTCCAAGACCCATTGACAACCCCACTTTGTGCTCATTTCCCGCATTGCGAACGAGAGTACATAGAGAAAACAACTTGTACAATGCCATGGGCAAGCTTTGATGACCAAGGTCAGGTTGAAGTGCAATCCATATGTTATGTCGTATGTTGTTGGTATGAGTAGCGGAATGTGTGGTAGCGAGTGTGTGAGTGAGCGATACAGAGAGATTGACAGTGGATGTGCTCAGAGCAAACAGCTGTTGGCGATCAGTGCAGAGAAGAAATTAGCTGGTAAAGTTGTATGGTAAATGTACAGCGTCACACACACACGCACAATTAAAATATAAAATAATTATTACTTTGTAATTAAGTGTATTTATTTTAGAGGTAAAAACATTTATTAGCAAATTACTTTATTAATGCCTACTTTTGATTTGATCTATTAATCTATTCCCAAAACATAGATAGAAAAAAGTCAAGTAATTAATTTTACACATTTAAAATGTATTCAAATGTATTCTTCAAAATGATTGACATCATCTCAAGTGAAGCCCAGCAGTGTGGTTTGTGTCTCTATAATATTTTAATTCACGATGTGTAAACAGTTATTAATTCAATTCGATTTTTTAAATTATTTCAAAGGTTTTACTATGATGCAGTTTGCTTTAAATCCTCAACTTAAATAATTCTTCCTCTGGGAAACATGCTCAATAAATTATATGGCAATCTGCCTGCGAGATTTTACTTGTCTTACTTGTCAAGTGGAAATGTTGGCTTTCGAGCTGCACGCTGTCCATGGAGTAAGGCATTACAGTACTGGCTGCATTATTCGACTGACATATGATCCTTTGCCAATGGGATGTGTATTTTGATAGGCAGCTCAGTGGGAGTTGGAAGATGCCTTCCTCTGGACACTCTTAATGAATACAATGACCAAATGGCTTTTTGTCAAGAGGCAGCTTCAGAGAGCTTGGCACTGGACAAAACTCTGGGCACCCATTATGAAACCACTTTCAGTTTCACCGCACAATATGACACACTCACATCCAATTTAAATCTAATGAGCCCACTTCTTTGAAATTACCTAATCTTTGAGGCCACAAATATCCGCATTTGCCAGTTTTGTTCTTAGCGGCCCACTAATGAAGGTGATGATTTTACATGCATTATTAGCTTTTTAAATTGCCTAAAGCACAATTCACACAGTTTAATGGTCATCAAATTGCCTAACGGATATACAATTGCCAGTAATCAACATTTTAAGATTTGTCACTTTCTGATTTAGCTAAGGAAGACTTTGAACTTTGTGAAGGAAATTCAAAGGAATTCATAGATTAACATAAACAGGCATAATTTACAACCAAAAAAACATTAGAGTTATTATTAACTAGTGTACTCCTGTGCTCCCTATATCTGAGAAAAAGTATGTGGTGGCATATATGCTTTTGAAAAAGGAAAAATATAGCAGAACTACATAGGAATAATTTCACAGATAATATCTGTAATTATATCAAATCAACCGAGTTCATGTTGGCAATGGGAGAATCACAATGTGGCTCAGTCTCCATAAACCTGTCGGAGTGATGATGATGATGATGATGCTGGTTAGCAGTCACATCTCAAACTTTAACGCAAGAACAGATAAGTAGGATTAGGGAAGGAAAACAATCTTATTTCAGTTTTGTATGGCAAAAGCCTACACATTAAACCCATGGTTTGTATTGAACTAATACCAGAAAAAGATGAAGGCATCTTTCTGAACTGGGTTCAATCGCTTTGTCTTGGAGACTAACAGTAAAATCAATGTGATTTTCGCAGTGTTTATAAGTTATTTGTTGAGTGTGTAAAAGAGTAACAGGGCCTCCACTGTAGTTTACTTACTCTCCCCTCCAGCACTTCTTCCTGCCCTCAGAAGCAGACCCCGAAGAGCCTCAAAGGGAATAGGGTGGAGAAGGAGTGGAGAGAAGATGATATAAAAACACTGTCTCTATGAGCACAAATATATTTTTCCCCCACTATACTTTAAGTCCCTTTCACTTCAAACCTACGAAACGTATCTCTCTTTCCTTTCCTTGCACTGCCTCCACCTATTTATGTAGTTTAACCAGGATATATCTCTAGCCTAATGTCACAACAAGGGGCACTTGAGGGGTCAAAATGGTTGAGTGCCCCTTGATCAGCGCAAGTGCCCTTCCGGTCACCAATAATAAACCCAAGTGCCCATACTGTCAGCCGAGGTTCTCCCAAAATGCCCCTCGGCTTATGACGGAGTACCCTTCAATGGGCTAAGTACCTTATTGGTTAGGTGGAACACCACTCTGATGTGAACTTTAGGACCAAACACTGCATGATATTTTCACCCTCAAGACAAATTCTGCACTTTTTTTCAATTTCTCTCCATAGTGTTGCATTTTGTTGGTGCCCATATCAAACTATGGTTTGTTGTTGAGATGTTTGGAAAGAGGGGTTTCAGATGTTTTTTCTCGTCTTCCACAAAAGCAGTTATAGAACCCTTTCAGAGTAATACATGAGGTGATGTTTAGAATAACGTATAGTTCCATGTCGACCCCTGCTAGTGTAAATACAAATACTTCAATCAATGTGTGTGCATTTGCAGGTAAAATTCAGTAAAAGTCACTTTGGACATAAGTTGCAAATCACCAAGCCATAAACCTTTAATTGAGGAACTAGGAAATACTGAGCATTATCATTATTCATATTACTACCCATGTTCCACAGTGGTACAAAGAAGAGCTCGGACAGTCAGTGGTGTAAAGGCAGCTGGAACATACCATGTTGGCATTTCATAGCGTTTAGTCTTTCTTTTACCTAGGATTGACTTTCAAACTAGTATGAGCCACAAAATGACTTCCATCTCAGTATCTCAGAGACCTCCATGTCAACCGGCCAGATGCATCCTGGGAGCATTTAGCTTTGAATCAACTTAAAGGCCGTGACACATCAAGGCGATATCGGCAGTCGGTCAATGTCTGGCTGTCTGTCAAATACTTTGTGTTCAAATGCATCTTTTTTACCAAGACGCACCCTTTGTTCTTTAATGGCTGTTTGGTCTGTCATGTTTTCCTGAATCCTGAAGCCAACTTCTAGGCCTCATGGTGGAATCTCACAGTGTAAGCCGAAGGATTGATTCCTTGGCAGAGGAGGCATATTATGCCGGAATTCCTCAGTGTCTGTAAAAGGATCTGTGCTCTCTCACTTGTATAATTAAATAAGACTGGCTGCTGTACAGTGATCCCTCTGTGTCTGTAAGCCTTCACGCTTACCTTACGCCTAATGAATGAAGAAATCGGATTGCTTTGTAGACTCGATCCTTATTTGGTATCTAGTTTTATGAATTGTCTGCTTTCACTTTTTTGTCATCTCTGTAATTCCTGGAATAGAGAAGTGCTGTGGGAGTTATTCTAAGCACATGTCATCCTAAAGCTCAAGGTATGAACTTTGTGAACCGGTTTAGAGTAATTATCCCGTCGGCTATGTCCTCTTTCAGCATTGTGTCCTTTTACTTTTATTAACATGTCTGATTTGTTTCTGTGTAAATAAGTACATCCAGGTTTTGATGATGATTTATTTATCCTCAGACATGTGGAAAAGTACTGTGATCTGACCTGAAAGGTTCTTCAAGATGCTTTTGCTTTACTGCCCCACTAAAAACCTTAGACGTGAAAGTCAAGTTTACGTTTATTGTCATCTGTATATGGACCACAGTAATCTTATAACAAGGCACAGGGCCGTTGTCCACTCTTTGCAACTTTAACTAAAACTTGAAGTATAATTGCTTAAAGTGTGACAACAACCAATTGTGTCTTTATTTTCATGACAGGATTGTGATTTCCCCTCGGGTGCACTGAAAGGTATTCTAATTACACAGTACGTGATGACCATAACACGTTCTTAATGCATCATGTTACAACCCATGAAGCTGTTCATTTGTGCATTCAAACTGTGACATTTCAATGCACTGAGTGTGCTTTTCGCCTTGAGTAGCTAAATATAGAAAATACGTTAGCATAGTTCCGAAATGGAGGCGGGGGCAGAACCTGTGGCTGTGCAGTGATTATTACCCCGCACTGTTCAACAGGCCTGGAAGCTCTGTTGCTGCTGACGTAGCAGCCTTTAATTGGCTCAGGGTTGAGTTTTACTACTGACATTACAAATTCACACAAACACATGGGAACACACATCTACCACATGTAGAGTACCTGAGGCTTAGCTGAAGGAACTGATTTTTAATTAACATGACATTTGTGCATGTGTGTTTTGTATTAGTGTGTGGCATGAAGTCAAGGCAAAAAGGAAGAGAGAGAAAAGGAGAAAAAAGAGAAATGAGATGTCTACTGTATGGCTAGAGAGATAAACTAGGCCTACAAATTGAACTAATTAATTTTCTGTTTAGGCAACTAAAGGTCTGGCTAATAAGCACATTCTCATTGTACTCATGATAGTGTTAATCACTGCAAGTGTTTTCCAAAGTTCAGCCTTTTCAGCAAATGTATCAGACCAGCAGCAGCTAGCTCTCACTCTCCAGGTCCTCTTCTCACTGTAAGTAATTTAGACGATGTACGTTTAATATCATGAATATCCAGATTTACAGGGACTGCCCTTCATCTCAGAATGTCAACACTACAGCTTTCATTAGACAGGGTTTAGCACCACACAAACACAATGGTGGGTACAGAGGCAGAATCTGAAGGATACATTGTTCCAAAATGCAGCACGTTGTATAGCAGTTTGCCAGATTAAATGCTTAATCTCAACGTGTGGCATGGTAGATATTCCATTTAAAGATTAAGCCTTTGAATCGCTAATAGGAGCTATTATTGGGAAGATTCTTCAGAAACGCTTTCTCATGATTGTTAGTCCCACCAAGAATAAGCCAATGAGATGTTTTACTCGACTAGCACGAAACAGCCAGCTCAGCAGTTCAGAAATGAATGGTATCAGCAAACACTCAGTACAGTATTATCTCCGTTGGTGGTGAGAAAAGTATGCAGGACAGCTCATTTGTAATCCTATATCAGAGCTGTGATATATGTACCTCCTGTTAATAGATGACACTGACCTGAGCTGGTGGCTTTTCTTTTTCAGCGACAATCACTGGCAAACTGTTTCAGGGCCAGACAGTCCCCCAACTCTCCCAACACCACCATTGAAGTAATAGAAGTGTTTATATTCTTGAGTTGGAGGGGAACTCAATGACCATCCTCGGAAGTACACCACTGTGTCTGTGTGTGTGTCTGCATGACATCTCCCGTGGATAGCCATCTCCAGGTGGCTTCCACACCTGAGTCACACCGCCACCCTGAACAGTGTTTGTGCGTCTCAGAACTTCTTGCTTTTCATTTTGGCCCATGTTAACAGGTTTAAACAGCCACACAGCCTCTGAATCACCTACATTCAGATTCATGCTGAACTCAGATTCCGAGTCATGTTGCGGTTCTCAGCAAAAATAGACAGAACGTTATCATCATCACACCAGTTTCAATAGCTATATCTGTAGAACATGTCACAGACGTATAGAAAGATATACATTTTTATTTTTAATTCAGCACTTGCGTTTCTGTGTAGTCCCTTCAGTTTTCAACTTTCAACTCTCAGATATTTTCAGGACTAGGTTTTGGTGGTGTTTTACAGTTGTTAGAAGTTGTCTGTTTCTGACCACTTTGCCAACTTGCTGAAGATGATGCATTGCACATCAATCCAAAAGCTGACTTCAGCATAGCAATGAAAACTATAACAAATGTCAGCAGTGATATGGATGAGTCAGTGGAAACATCAGTCAGTTGAGTAAGGCATTCTTGTTGAATAAAGCAACATTTGAAGCATTTGCTTGATAAAGACGAATGATCTGACTTACTTTAAAGTGAGACACATTACTGTCATTTTGTAGAACTAGAAGAAAATTAAATTCTGGTTTTAAAGATTTGTACCAAGATTTGATTGAATTGATAGCGATCTAAATTAGTGACAAGATGGGCTTTTTTGCAGTGCAGCATATTCTACTGTATTAGAAAACAAAATGCAATAAACATGTTGACGGATTCACCGCAGCTAAAGTTGCACAGCATGAAAAATGCTGAATCAGAGAGCAAAATGTAGCAGTCCATTGTATCACAGCATGACAGCTGATCTAAACACTACTGTATCCTGCCCAACTGAGGCAACATGGAGCCGTAAATAACCTAAATCTGCTTTTATGAGGGAGAGTTTATTACTCTGAATCAATAACTGCTTGAATTGCCAGGTTGGCTACACATTCAAGAGTCGTGAAAATTTACTGAGCACAAAGAGAAGCATGTAAAGGTTCAGTACACAAAGGCATTGAGAGCTGCCAAAAGAAGTAGGAGACGGACTGAAAACACTGAACAAAACTGTCAAAAATGTCAGAAGTGACAAATGCTTCAGGCATTGTGTAGTTTGTTAGTCAACGAGCGAATATTTATACCTGTGTCAGGAACTGTCGAAAGTCAAAATACTGGAAATCTTTTTTCTATCTATGGTTTCTAATGTCAGCGGCTTTCTGCTTTATTTAGCCGTCAATCCACTGCCTTAATTATTTTGCATTCAAAATGAGTGAAAGCACTATGATGTTTCTCATTTGGAGGCCTTTCAAAGTGTCGGACGAGGTTGAAAATAATCATGTCTCTTATATTTTCTGCCAGGTCTTACTTAACATTTCGTCAGGCCTTCCTACTTATTTTGACAGTAATTTAACTCATTTGAAATACAATTTGAACAGGGAGGGTTTGGTGTGGGGTGTGAGGTGTGAGGGAGGACGACTTAATTGCTTCTGATTCTGATTTTTAAAAAGATGGGACTTGTATATGGTTGGATATACCGGACCTTATGAGTGATGACAGCCCTGTTGATGTTCAAGTGCCTGGAGTATCGAAACTGGTTGAATTTTCAGCTCTTGCATGCTGCCCGGTCTGACTGCAAGAGTCCCTGGAGTTTTTTAGGGGAAATTTCCAATCATAATATTAATAGCCTTGCCAGTGAGTGAGAGAGAGAGAGTGAGAAAGAGCTAAAGACCACATTTGTTTGGGCTGTGCCACAGAGAGAAAATTAAAGAGAGACCAACTGGATAGAAGGTTTGCTTTACGTAATATTTTACCCTGAAGTTACTTAAGTGGGATTTTCTTTTGACCAAAATAGATTAAAGAAACATTGTTGGTCTGAATGTAAATATTGCACCAAAAACATATTGTATCTATGTATCTTAAGCTAAACTGAAAAGTCTGAACATTTAAAAATACAAGACGTTGTCTAATTCCAAAGTCAAGCTCAATGCTACCTTTAATTCTCATTACAACTATTACATTTAATGAGTTTAAAGCGGAGGTTCTCCGTGTTTCAAGTCGATCTTCATTTCTGCCTGATTCTATAGAGGTAAGCAAATATACTTAACTTCACATGTAAATATGTATTAAACATTGTATAAACGCATGCATGCTAACATGGTCTCAACGTCAATGTTGACATGTTAATGTTTAGCACATATCATATTTACCATGTTAACCATCTTCCTTTAGCACGTTAGCATTCCACTGTTTGCTAATTAATATTAACCCTTTAACACTGAGCGTGTCGCCGCCGACACGTTGCGAATGCGGAATTTTGGATTACCGTAATTACGTCATGGTTTGCGCTATCGGAAAAATTCCAACGGTTTCTGAAATCTGATCCTCTGCGCTTTACAGCTAATATCGATTAATTACGGTAAGCTCGCGAGACAGCTCCTTTGTTCCAAAAGAATACACACACAGCGCTGGAGAAACACAGACAACAGAGCGGAGAACAGCAGGTTTAATTAAAATGGAAGCAAGACAGTATGTAAATCGACACTTGTATTGCCTGGTGACTTTGTACCAAGTGTGTATGAAAGGATGAGGGAGAAAGTTAATCTAGACTGAAATAACTCCAGAAGAAATGAAGAAGCTCATAGGCATGTTGCTGTACATGTCAGTTTTGAAGCTGCAGCCGAAGATGAGCGACTTTTGGCGTAAGCAAACCATTTTCCATGTGTCATTCCTTGCCACCGTCATGTCCCGAGACCGGTTCATGGCCATTTTATCTAATCTTCATATGAGTGACCCTTAACTTAGTTTGTCATTCAATCTCTCTGGGTGATGTCTTCCATTTGTAATTGTCTACACCACAGCAGAAGTTATATCTTGGATAACAAGTGCTTTTTACCAGATGCGACAGCAACACTGGTATTGTTTTTACCTGTGTGTGTCATCATGGCAATATGTGCTCCTGGAAACACCTGCTGTCTGTCTGTCTGTGGACAGATTTTGTCAGGGCGATTGCCTCGCAACCGTGCAAGATGCAATAAAAAAACGTTATCGATGTGTACTTGACACGCATCGCAAGAAGTCTCTAGTGCTTTATAGTCACTGCAGAAGGTAGTTTCAAAAATTCCACAGAAGGTTCTGTATGCAGCCTCTTCTGAATTCTCTAGCCTCCCGAACCAGTTTGAGTCTATGTTATTGGTGTAATACAGTAGACTGCATGCATGTCCACACTCAGGCACCCCATGAGAGGAACAGTGGAAATCCTTGAACAGAAAGGGGGAAAAGGCACATGTAATGATTACAAAGTGTGTGAAGGCAGGCCGGGATCAATCCTCACATCTCTGGCATAGTGCGGACCATCTCCTGCCATAATAATTCATATATTTTGCTTTGTGACTCTTATGTGGATTGTTGTTTTCCCAGTGTGTATTGCTTCGTGATATTTCTTAATATTGTTTGTAATGATGTTTGCACGTATACTGATTGTCTTTGATGGTCAAGCCTTTTTTGTACACATGTATGGCATCGCTAATAACTGTGTTTCCATTGTTTAAGTATTCTCCCATTGTACATGATCATGATTATTGAGTGTTGTACTTCACAATATAGCAGAAATGTGAGCGCATGCAGGTAGCCAAGGTACAGACCAGCAGTAACTGAAATGTTCCTGGTTTGATTCAAGCTGAGGACCACAGTTCTCCTTCCATGTTTCCTGTCATCCTCTACTCCCACTAACATGCATGGATCTTATTCATCAGGCTTAAGCCTGGATCAATGCCTGGGGTCAGCATGGAGGCCTCACCAAACATCACTGCAGCCAGATAAGGAACCTGACCAATGATCTTTAAATCGGAGTAAGTAGTAGTGAGATTTGATGGGAGACAATGTTTTCTTTCTCCCTCTTTTGCATAGTAAGAATTTTACAAACCTTTGCATGAGGTTAACTTGTGTTTTAATTTCAGATATAGCTCCATATTGTAGTTCGATTGAACAAATATTTGAGATAACTCTTCATGTGTGTGTGGTCTCAGCCTGGGTGCTGTATTTAGCTACTTGTGTCAGCAGTAGCCCTCGGCTTCTCCTTTCCTTCTCCAGCTTTCTGATCATACTTGCTCACACACCTGCTTCTCATTCCTTCTCATGAGTATGTTATAGGATCTGCAGTATGTGATGCTTTACAATATTGAACACACGATCACTTGCATGAATGTGTAAATAATTCACACTTTACTTCCAGCAGTGACTGCCAGATCATTTTCAACACTTGTGCACGCAACAGACTCTTTAGTAGGGTTCATTTAATTAAATATGTAAATGTATGCCACTGTACATTCCCCCCCCCCATCACTGCAGAAATATGTTAAATGTTTTATGATGACATTTCTTTCTTTTAATGCTAACGTTACTTTTGCCAGGAGGCTTATGTGCTTTTAACCCATGCTGATGTTAGATGTCTTGGACTCACAGTTCACTTCTCTCCACCAGTAGAGATTAGACAGGTGTGTGTTCACGTGATTTAAAAATGTGACAGGTGCTGCATGCAAATGTTTCTTATAAACATTAGTCTCATCGGTTTCCAGCAAGTTGCTTCATTTCTAAATTATCTAAATATCCATAATTAAGCTGCGATGACACTGTTACAACATGCCCCCCCCCCCCCCGATTGCACATCCTGGATTTACTAAAAAAAGATGAAAAACAAGCTGCAATCATCTAGATAGTTAGCATCATGTTTCCTATAGCACCTTTGAAGAGTTTTACTTAATAATTTAAACTCGCAGCTTCGTGGCCCACTTTTATGGCACTTTACATAACATAATTGCACCCTTAATTCAAAAAGTCCAACTTCATACATACTGTATTTTACATCTTAATTCAAAGCAGAAACCGCATTGCAAGCTTTCTTACTATTACTTTTTTAAATTAAAACCAAAGCCCCCATCACCTCCCTGCAGTGGTTCTTATTGTGTGCGCACTGCAACAGAATACATAAGCAGCAGAATTTTTTACTTCACTCAATGCCACCATGTCCGTTTCCAGTGCCTAACTGAGCCAAATGCAAGACCTTTAATCTCTCTGTTCGATTAACATCTCACAACTCCAAGTAGAAACTTTGTTCATCTTAGTAAGAGGAAAAAAAACTTTATTTCACATCATCATTTAGAGCTGAGTCCCAGGTTGCTGACCCACAGCAGTTCCGCCTGCATGCGTAAACAGCACACAGTTTCCAACTGTTTAATTCACTACCAGGGTCTATTAAAGCCATGAACCCTGCTGGTAAAAACACAAGACACACACACACACACACGCACACACACACACTTCAATGTCTCTGTCTTTCCACGCATCTCTCTCACACGCGCAAACACTCTCAAATGCTTTATTGCACTCATATTACATCTGTCACACACACTTTCTCCCTTTCATTCACACACACCTCTTTCCTGCTTTCTCCTCAGTACCCTGCAAGCGTGGCTGGGCCAGATAGGACTTAATTTGTCCTGCCTCTAGATGAAAACATATGCTACGCCTCCTCTTTGTAAACAGACTGGGCAATAGAGTAGAAAAAGGAACTTAAGCTTCAGAGAGAAAGACTACGGAGACGAGCACAGAATACCAACAGAGATTACAAAGCCACAATACAAGAGCTGAATGTAAAAGGTTACTGTATACAGCAGCTGAATATAAGAGTGGATATTTAGAGAGGGAAGAAGGGGCATATATCACTGAGACAGAGAGAGAGTGAGTGAAGTTTTAGCAGGACGGAAAAAGAATGAGGCAGGAGGAGATAGTGAGGATTAGAGAATTAGCATGAAGTTATGCATAATTCTAGAGACAGAGAGGGGAGAGATCGTTCAGGTGAAGTTGTGCATTGTTTACCACAAAGTTTTGTCAAAATATAGCGTAAAGAGGAGAAGAAATAGGAAGGAAGACTATCAGAGTAGGTCCATTATTGGTTAGGTGCAAATAGCAGTAATATAATAATGTAGAAATCCTGTAGAAGAATATAGATTAAACACAGACGGAAAGTAAATATGCATCTCAGGAATCCATATATTTTCATTATTAATTACTTGAATCAATTAAAAAAATCCATCTATGGTTTTATTTGCAAATTAATAACTATTAAAACCCTTCTTATTTTTTTAAACCCATTTATATAATTCAATAGTTCATCAGGCTGACAAACAAAATCAGTTTATGCATTTAAAAAATATGGCAACTTTTGATGTCTGGGGTAAACAAATTGTGCTTTCACAATAGCAATGATGTTCATTCAGACAGCTGTAGCTTTACAGAATGCACATACATTTGACAGGGATGAAACGAACATAAGGAGATGTTTCCTTAAGGAGACGAACATGACAACGTGCTCAGCTGACCATAAATCAAACTCCTCCAAAGAGGGAATAACAGACAGAGTTTGAGAACCACTGCCTCAGAGTGTGTAAACTTTCCCAGGGCCAAGCAATTTGAGAGGTTCTTAAGCCAATGATTAACAGTTGGCAGTTCAGTTTAATTCCGAGCTCTTGCAGTTGCACTCAAGCATTAACCAGGGGTTGTCAATTAAGTCTGTGAGGGTTCAGGGCTCAGGCCTCAGGGGGGGGGGCATTGGAATTGGTCCCCCGACTGTCTTCAGTTTTACGAATAGCCTTACAGAGCATAGCTGCAGACTCCTATTTTGGTGAGCACTAGCCTAGGGTTAGGCTAGGGATGAACAACGGTTACGTTAAGAAAGAAAGGTTGGCATGTGATGGGACGCAGACTCTAGTCTCCAGCTGGTCTGGTCTTCAGATGCACCACACACACTATGACCTCCAGACCACCATGCCACATGACTCCCAACTTTTTACCTGACTTCTTCCTTTACTCCCGTCATGATTACTGAGGCCACTAGAGGCAACCCTGCACGTGCGTACCTGACACTCGAGGGGAATGTGTGACGCGTAGGGACGGTTACCGAGCTGCCAGATTTGAAGAGTTGGGACTGAGAAGAGATTGCACTGCTTCCTGCATTCAACTCAACGTTTTCACTTATTCCAACATCCCTAACTTAACTAGAAGAATCGCACTCTCTCTGTTGTTTGCCATATTGCTTTTTCTGTGAAACAATGCAGCAGTTCTCCAAACAAATTACCCTGGGACACAATGTGAAATTCAATATTTTGGCTTTCAATGCTGTTTTTTGTTTACAGTAACTTTATTGTCTCAAACGTAATAAATATCTCAAGTGACATCTTTAAGATATACCATATAGTGTGTCCCCAGCCCTAAAGTGAAAGGACTGTGTGGTTCTGAAGCAGGGAGGGGTATTCTAGGAAGGCTCTTTCCTTGTAACCTGTGATTGTGTTGGCTGCCCGCCATCCATGCTGAGCCATGAGTCATTATTGGCAAACTGGCTCTTCACCCTGACAGCCTTGTTGAGCTGGATTTTGACCAAGCAGTATTAATCTTTCTTTCCCTTCCTATGTGCCTGCATTATTCTATAGTCTTCTTTTTCTAAAAAAAAAAGTTTTGTTCAACCTTAACAGCATTAATCAACGATCCAGTTCATCAGAAAAAAACGAAATCTCCAATACAGTAAAACACAATACTGTATACTGTGGGGTTTAAGCCAAAGCCAGAATGTGCCCTCACTACAACCTCCCTGCACCCAATTGCCCCCCCCCCCTTAAAATCAAAGGCAGGATCAGCAGAATTTCGGGTTTGGCGTGGGATTCGAAATATAAGGGGGAGCGAACCGCAATTGAGCCCTTTCTATTTTCTTCTGACACCTTTATTTTAGTCCATCTTCCTGGTATTTGTGTACAGTATCTTTGCTCCTCTCTCTTTCTTTCCCCGTCTTATCCATTTTTCTCAGCCCTATGGAATTATTTCCGTGCCGGTCATCCAGTCTTAGGGGCAACAAAAGAGACTGGGAGCCTGGAATCGATTACTCTCTCAGGCGGAGAGTGCAGACACCTTCTCTACTGATATCACCCTCTTCCATTACTGACAATCCTATTTCTCTCCTCTTCTATTTCTAAACCTTTTAATCTATCCACATCTCTGTCTCTATTTTCTCTCCCCCCATTTTGCTACCTCCCTCATTCTCTCACCTCTTCTCCCTTACTTTTACTCTCTTTGGACAGACATACTCCAACATTTTGGAAACTGTGTTAATTTAATGCCTTAGCAAAAAGTTGGAAAGGGTCAATATTAATTTCAAGTTTGTACCTCAGCTCAATACCGAAGTCAATTCATGACGTCTTTAGCCTAGCTTTGTACAAGGAGTGGAAGCAGAGCTGATGAAAAATCTGCTCACTGCCGCAAAATAAATTGTAGACAGTGATGAGACAGCTCCAGGAACATCTTGGCGAGGAAAAAGAACAAAATGACTAACTCTTCGAACTCTAATTTTGGTCAACTTTAGAGCAATAGTATGTACATTCTTAAATGATAATAACACTTTATCTCACAAATGAAAAAGTATAAGCCATAAATACACCCGTGCTTTATTTGAATACACACAGGGGTTTTGGTTCCGCAGTATGACCTATTCTGGTATGACCAGAAGCTCATGGTACTATGAGGAACTTTTAACTGCAGTCTCAATGTAATACTGATGCGTCTATGTGACCTCCATATGGTTAACAAGACCATCAGAGAGAACATTGGCTATTTCTATAACGTTATTCTTAATATTTGACATTGTGTCACCTTGTCAGATTCTGGCAAAATCATGCAGGTTCACCGGAAACTCCTTCAGCTCAGACTCCTGTGGGGCCTCTTGGGAGCATCCACCCTGATCCAGCTTCTCTGCTGCCTTTCACCAGCGGGAAGTAGCTTGTGTCCTCCTTCGACCAGGAGCACAGCTTTCGCCACGTTGCTCCGCTGGGAGCAGACACGGAAAACTTTGAGTGAGAGGCTCAGGTCGTATTGATTTGCCCTTTGGAGGGAAGAGAGACACGGGAAACCAGGACTGAGCGGCACAGACTGTCAGACCCCTGCTGCATTAAAATGAGAGGTCTAAAACACTACCACTTTTGTCAACAGGGATCTCCAAAATCAACACAAAATTAAAGTTCCTTGTGAGAGTATCTTTGGCTGAATTAGGTGACTTCTTGCTAAATAACACAACATTTGCTTGCTGACATTGCTATTCAAGACATTTGTATTGCACGAATGGCCTATCAACTATCTGATAATGTTATGATTGAGTATAGGGGAACAATCTGCTTTAGGCCAGTGGAAGTCATGTGTCCTATAATTCTGACTGTGGGCCCTGTACCAGGTGTGCTTACAGCCCACTACACCAGGAGGCTTGGCCTGTGAACTTCTTCTTTTTTAATTATTATTATTCCCAGGGTCGTTGTGACATATGTGATATATAATTACCAACACATTGATCACTCACCATGTTTAACATGACCATCTGATCCTGGTGGTGTGTGATAACTGATCTAATTAGGTCTGTGTTTGTCAGACTGCTCTAGAGATTGTAATTGTAATCTTCTGAATATACAAGTAGCTCATTACTTAGGAACTGTAGAAGGAATGTAAACATTTCCAGGTATACTAATTTCAGAGGTATTCTCTCAAAGTTGTTTTATCCTTTGTCCTGTTAGTTTCATTATGACAGTTGGAGCTCTTATTTTAAAGTCAAAGAGATGGTAGAAGGGTCAGCATGGGTGTCTTAGTTTGTTTAGCACAAGGCTGATATATTAATGTAAGACATGGCTCATATACATATCTATTGTATAATCAGTTTATCCTCAGTTCTTCCACAGTTTACAACAAATTAAAGATTTAAAACACGTCTTACAATAAAGTGACACTGAGTCTTGCGTTTTTTCTCATCAATATGTCTAAGGATATTTTACAACCTTTTCTTGACTATACTCATAAGTGTTGTCTTTATTTCTCCAGTCAGCTGTGGCAGCCTTCTTTAAACTACAATGAGAAGTTATTTTGTCTTCTCTCAGCCTCCAGTGAGCCTGGCATGTTATGTATTATATCTGAGTCAGCTATGCACCTGGAAAAAAGATAATGGATAAATTCTCATTTTATAACACGTTGTCAGACACAAACATTAAAAGAAGCTGTTTGAGTTTGGAAAGCAGCGATAGAGATGGAGACAGAGCATCTGTTTAATGATAATTAATAAAGCCAAACAATTCAATAGCCTGGCCAAAATAGACACCACCTATCCAGCTGCGCTATACGCTTCCAAAATGAAAAAGCAGAGTTAAACAGCTATAGTAGCATTTCTTAAAGGACATTTGAAATAATTTTTCTGGGTCTAATGAAATAGCAATCAGAGACGAATACATTGTTTTTATCTTTAATTAGTACTACACTTACCATTTTACAAATCTAATTTTGAGTCACTACTCTAAAATGGCTTATCTGATAATCAATGATCAATTGATTAAGAATCTCCACAATTATACCTCATTATAATAATGAAGACAAGAACAAACTTTATGTGCCGTTCAATCCACCTACGCGGCCGCCAACTAGGTGAGTGAAATTCTGTTTAATCCAGCTGGGTAGCTGACGTAGAATTGGTCGCGCTGACGTAGAATTGGTCGCGTCTTTATGGTACCTCAACCCGACTCGATAGCTCAGCTGAACACTTGGACAGAGCAGTTTCCTCTTGTTGGAGCAGATTGACTGGATAGCGCAGGGCAGCTGGATCGGTCGTGTCTATTTTAGCCGAGCTATTGAATTGCTTGGCCTCCGATAGGATAATAACCAGTCTGGACTGGTTTTAAGGGTTCACCATTGAGAACTTTATCAGCAATGCACATGTAGTTGATGACAGACCTGGCAATTGTGGAGGCTACATCAGTACTAATTGTTTTTTGAAAACTAACATTTTTTAAGAAAGTGGTACCATATTACTGGGAAACCCTCATTGTTCTTGATTTTCTCCTTGATTTTGACTAGATATAGTTACATGAAGTAATAGTTAGCTAGTATTAAGAACACCAACCACAGAGATCAGTAAGTTATTCCATAACCATACTAAATTGAAGGAAATGATTGGTTGCTAACAATCTTCAGAGGAACCCGCACGTCTTATCTGCTGGAGGCACTTCCTGCTGCACAAGTAATTTACTGTAATGATTTCCCACAGATAGCCGAGGCCTGCGGTCTAGAATGTGATCTGCTTCTAGTCGCTGTTACTCCCCTCAAAGACTTCTGATTTTATCAAATATTTGTGTGCACAAGCGCCACGAAGACACTTGTGTCCATCAATGTTGAGCTTTTCTACGCCTCAAGCCATTCAGTTCTCACTCCGTCAATTTTGATGTCATGTTTTTTGACAGTGATCTGGTTCACATCTTGAAATGATAAGTTAAATACCAAAATGCCATGTGTGTACAGAAATGTATATAGTATTTTTTTGCATTTATAAACATATTGTAATGAGAATATTGGAGTGCAAACAAACTACTGTTCTGGAAGCCGCTTCAGATAATGATGTTTGTCTGGGTTAACAACAAGGTTTACTCTGAGGACCAAAGCATCTATATATATTATTGCATTAACATCTAGAATACAATGTTCATATCTGAAGACATATCATGAGATTCATTCCCTAAGGAAGTTAAGGGGGCCTCTCAAAGGTCATGAGAAGATGACCTCCACATCTGCAATAGATTGCCGTGGTGCAATAGAGTCTGGGCAAGTCAATGATGATTGAAAGGTTGGGTGTGTCAGAAAGTGTGTGCGTTCATTTACAGCTCCTACTTAAGGTCAAGATTCTCTTTGTCAGTTAGAGCTCTACTTGGCTGTGCTTGGAAACAAGTAGTGTTCTCACAATTATTGTTTGTGTTGCAACAAAATAATAATTGTTAAACTATATCTGTGTCTGTGCTTTATTGATTTTTCTCTGTTTCATACCACAATGTTGTGAGCGATAAATATCCACGACACAACATTGAAAAATGAAAGGACAAAGAATTGTTTCAAATGGTTTCTGTTTCTTTGTGTTATGTTAATTATTGTAACCATTTGTTATTCTCTTTATAAAATGGAGCTCCTTTGGTAAACCCACACAGCTGATTTAACTTATTTGGTCTGATGAGACTTTGGATTGTTGTTTATTGAGAGAGTATGGACAGGTGGGTCAAACAAAGGACTTTCACCCAGGAACTGTTGTCCCATGTGAGACAACATTGACTTTTTTAAATGAACATCTGTAACTTTAATGTTGTAACAAATGTACTTATTTTTAGCCAAACCATGATGTTTTTTCAAAACAACAAAGCGTTTTTGTTTTGTTTCAATTTACAACTTTAACCACATGTTTAAAACTTTGACCTTAAAAATATGTTTTCCTTTAAATCATAATTGACAGTGTAGTTAAGTTTTATGGGAAAACAAAACATCAAACAAACAACATCACTAAGGGCATTGCAATATACTGCCATTGAAGATAACTGTGATATATAAAAAATACTGTGGACTGGTAGCTGGAGAAGAGCCAAACGACATGTGTGCCCAATTGGTTAACATGGCTGCCAAAAGGAGGCGGGCAGTAGTTCACTGAAAACCCCGGCGCTTAGTGACCCGGGTGTAACAGCTCTGGGGAAATTGGCCATAAGAAGCCCCGTCCCTCTAACACCTCTCCAACTGCATGTCTATGAGTACTGTGTGTGTGTGTGTGTGTGTGTGTGTGTGTGTGTGTGTGCGTGTGCGTGTGTGTGTATTTCAAGCCTATGTATGGGATTAATACAATTATTATTATTACTCTTCAAAGCAGCTGCAGCAGTGATGCCATTAGGACCCAGGGAATTTGATGCATTTATTTTGGAACGTCCTGTGCTGTGATGAGTAAGCTCAGGATCCATGCTGTGTTGTGCATAAACTTCCACAATCGTGGGATTTAACTTTAGCTTTATGATATTAGTCATAGCTGGTGAGTAAGAGAAGTGAGAGAAACAATGTATTCCCCCGAGCCTGGGCAAAACAAAGCAGCAGTTCTGGGAGACAGTGGTACACAATACAGGTATTGTTTTCAAATAAATGCTTTACTTTCTGTTTTGTAGATAGCTTTACTTTCTGCACAAATAACATGTATTCAGGTTAATTCCATTTCTGTAGTCTGTAGTGTATAGTCACCGATTTTTAACTGCCAAAAGAGACGAATAATGTGCTGATAGCCTGTTGTAGCGTGAGATATTCAACACATTAATAATTTAATGCCTTCTCCAAGATTTGCAATCTCCCAGCTACACCTTGATGGACTGTAAATTATGGATTAATTTAGGCCTATAAAAATCCTAAAATTATTCTTGTCAAAAATTAAGGAAAATAGAGGTCAAATTCCTAACAATATGGGACTCTGAGAAGACTTCAGTTATCATACACCAACACCTGAAGTAGTTAAAAGTTCTAGTGTATATGACTGAAAACTTCCTGGTGTGAGAAGAAGACCCAACAGTGCTGTGTGTGAACATTCAAGATTATGCAATGAGTGCAAACATCTAACTAACATTATAAATCTTGCTTTTGAGACGTGGAAAAAAGTTGGAAAATATTGTTTTAATATAGACGTAAACAATTTTTCTAGGACTAAATTGATAATATATTGTTAAATATCTTTAAATATATGTGAACACAATATGTTTTTATTGTTTTTCCAGAGAACTGTATTCTGGTCAGGATGGAAGCCTCTTAGCCTTCACAAGTGCATCAACTAACTAATGACTATCATCCAGTGGACTGGTGTGGACTCTTTGGTGGGCCGATTCTTTGATACCACATCATTAGAGCCTCTAATAAGTCTGGAGACTCTACACACAGACACACACACACACACACACACACACACACACACACACACACACACATAAATATACTTTCCCCCCGGTGACCGTACCTATAATCAGAACATCTGTAAGTCGATAACTCTGTTACCTTGCTCTCCTCACCTCCCCTTCTCTCCCTCCCTCTTATTCCATCAATCTTTCTCATCTTTGTTTACAGCTCACTCCATCTCCTGTGGTATCACAACTGTGATCTAAATCCAGTATAAAGACTCACACCCTTTGTTGTAGAAAGCTTGATAACTGTCTGACTGAAATGTGAAAAGCAATGTAAAGTTTAAATAATATAACATGACTCTGTCGGACCCCCATCTCCATAAAAAAAACTTTTTTATTAATAGCAAGCCTATAAAACGCAACTCTATCAGACGAAAATACAATTTCCTGGTGAGATAAAACAATGTTTAAGTATTTTTTTCATTTGTATACAACGGGTGCAAACTCAATAAACAGGAAAGTAATTACAGTGGCAAATAAATATTTATATCAGACAACGAAAGCATATCTTATTCCTTGTAAAATCAGAGTACGGGGAAATCTTAAAGGAAACCTTTCACTCTGATTAACTGGATCTGCATTTTCTATTACTTCATGCTACTGAACTATACTGCACTTTAGGATTTCTTTCCATATTTGTCAAGGTTTTATTCAAGCAATTGCGTGGATTGTGAGCTTACTCATCATTTTAATTTGAGCTCTTTTCAACTCTGTATAAAGCTGCTTCTGCATCTAGGAAATGTTAAAAATCAAAACGTCCCACAGATGATGGGATACAATTTTAAGCTTTCATGTATAGGCATGTTTATTATAATCAGCTCAAGGCTGCTTTGAGTTGTAATGCTTTGTCAGCTCGTCCATGAATGAAAAAAAAGCTGCACAGCTTTACTTTTTAGTGCTGAGTTTGAAAAACTGCAGAAACAGAGAAGGGGTACTTCAGGCTAGTCCACCGATGTATAAATGCAAAAGGTAACACTGTGTTTACATAAAGGGTTATTACAGTACCTTCACAGCTACACAGAACAAGGTAAAATGTCAGTAACTGCTGTACACGCACAACCAGTTTCTCTAACTTTATTTGGTCATTTTACTCTAATACTCTATTACTCTTTCTCCTCTGCACTCTGACATCTTTCTTCTAACATGTGTTTGTGATTTAGCAGGAAACAAAGGAAAGTAAAAGTAAATGCCTCAACAACGGCACAGTATAATTACATTTCATAAACTTTAATGAGAGTAAAACTGAAACTTTGAACTAAACTAAACTAAAACCTGATGTTTGTGATGCCTCTCATATGTCATACAGCTCCAACCTATCTCTCTGACCTTTTACAACCATGCGTCCCATCAAGGTCACTCGGGTCAGTTGACCAGTTGCTCCTTGTTGCCCCAAGATCAAGGCTGAAGCAGAGAGGAAATCAACTCTTTTTAGTTGTAGCCCCTAATCTCTGGAACGAGTTGCCTCTGCATGCTATGCTGGCCTTACAATGCCACCTTAAAACACATCTTTATGAGTTTTAACTCACTGTGACGTTACCATTTTAGATTATTGTATTTGTTCTTTTAAATCGGTCTTTCTGTTTTTACTTGGTTGTTTTTTTGCTGTATATTGGCCTATTGTTTTTTTTTTTTTAAATGAGCATTGTAGATGAATTTTGATTGACCAAATTGGAACCCACTAACTCAGTGGTTCCCAAACTTTTTCTGCAGGGCCCCCCTTTTGTAGATAAGAATATTTTCGAGCACCCCCTGGGTGCCCTGTCACAAAGTTGTCCATGTTATGCTAGCAGGGCTCAAGCCTCGCTGCGCCCCCCCCCTGCAATAGCTCGGTGCTTTGGGAACCACTGTACTAACTGGTGTGTGCCTATGGTGCCAGCCGAGAAAAAGAATAAGAGAGAGAGATATGTATCATGAGAGATACATGCTGCCCACGGAGAACATTGCTCGAAAGCTAATAGATGCGTTCTCCACATTGGATGTGTCAAGTAGCTTCTGGCAGATTCCTCTTGCCAAAAGGAAGATTTTGCTCACGACTTCTGCAATTAAGAATCTCTTCAGCTCTGGGAATTTTCCAGAAACTGATGACCAACCAGCTCAAGGATCTGTTCCTGGAGGACACACACCTCTATGGCTAAAATTATGGTATTTATTATTATTATTATTATTATTATTATTAATAATAATAATAATAATAATACATTTTATTTATAGAGCGCTTTTAAAAGGTACTCAAAGATGCTTTACATGTACATATAACATTAGAAATTACATTAAGAAAAACAGGACATCAACATTTAAAATACATAGAAGTAATTACACATTAAAAAGCAGATCTGAAGAGGTGAGTTTTGATTTGGGATTTGAACATGGTGAGATCGGTACAGTCACGGATATGTTTGGGGAGTGAGTTCCAGAGGGAGGAGGCAGCGATGGAGAAGGCTCTGTCACTCCAGGTCCGGAGCGTGGTCCTTTGTGGCAGGGACAGGAGGAGAAATGTCAATTAATTAAAAATCTTTTACATTGATGATGTGCTCCAGTCCATTTTTTTGTCTTTGTTATCCATCAGGGTTTTTTTGTTAATTGATGCTACCTGCTTTTTAATGTTTTTAAGATATAATTGACGCTAGTCCCCCTGTCCCTTCGTAGGGTTTCCTGATGGCAGCCAGTGAGTGCAATGTGTGGCGCCTGCATTTGTAGTAGGGGTGGGCGACTTCTGTCTCGGTGCCGGGGGTCTGGTTATGGTTTGGGGATTTCCCTCCTCCCTCCGTTTACTTTGCAGCTCGGAGTTCTCTTTTGGGTGTGTTTTTAGATGTTTGTATAAATTTGTGGTGTTGCCACAGTACCTTATTTGCAAACATCGCAGCTTGTATTATTTTGGTCTGCAGCTATAAAATAACACCAAACGGCGCTCCTCTTCTTCTCTGCCATCATGCAGCCAGCAGTGCACTGCTGAGTGACGTTACGTGACTGCATGCGGGCAACACTCACAGTTGTTGTGTACTGAACGTAGAGAAGAGAAACTGAAACTTAAGTATCGATCTCATCTCGCAAGTATTGATCAATACCGATACCAACGTTGGTATCGATACATCGATATTTTAGATCGATCCGCCCACCACTAATTTGTAGAGGAGTCGTGTGTGATGGTAGTTTGAATGTGGTCACCTTTAGGTTGAGTGAGTGATGTACTACAATTGTGGTGATTGTTCTTTTACCACCTGTCTTTGGTGATACACTGTTGTTCCCCCTTGACTGTCTTCCCTCTCTTCAGGCTCTCCTTTAGGAGTCACAGGAACGTCAAGAAACACTTGGTGAATGTAATTTGAGTATGACTATCAAGTGATTACCATTACACTCTTATTTACACTACTTGAGGTATCAGTGTGCACAAAAAGTTGTCCTTAAGGAAAGCACATATGAGGTCTGGACTATAAGCCTCACTGTGAATGTGGATACCGGCCACTGGGTGTAACATCTTGATCTCACTGCAGGAGCAGCTGATGTTGAAGGATTAGCTGTAGCTGTAGCAGATTTGTTGTAGAAGTATGATCTACTGAGGAACTTGCTCATGGTGTTTTCACAGTTGTAACTGAACAGCTGGAAGTGTCTGGAGTCGATTGTTGGATAACCGCTGTTTGTAAAATTAGCATTTGGCAGCATATGAGGAAGTCTGGGTAAAAGTAGATTGATTGTCAAATGAATGAGGTTAATACATATACACAGTGCACATATGATGTAGCCAGATAAACTTAGCAATTATACCATGCAATACAATAACATAAAAAAGGATTGGAGACCTCTCTCCTAATGTCTGCATTAATGGTCTTTTATTTAGCTTTAATGGGAAAGTGTTGGGCTGAGAAAATGCCAGGTCATGTCAGTTGACTTTATTCATTGTATGGGTCTGATGTGTTACTGATTTGGTACTGTCAAATAAATAAGTGTCTCAATTGGCTCCTCAGTGTACTTCATTAGATCAGTCAGATTGTTTACATCCAACAAAGTGCTTATTTTCCAAAGCCAACTTCACATTTAAATCTCCATGTAGAAATGTCAAAAAGAACACACAGAAAGGGAAAGAAAAATAAAAGTAACATGCAAAGGGGAGTAGGACAATAGTTGCAGCTATAGCAAGAGACTTAGCTGAAGCAGAATATCTGTGGCCTTTTTTTCTGCTACTTGTCAGAGATCACTGACAAACTGTTTATAATGTCCGACTACATCGAGCTGTAGTTGCTGGTTTGAGGCCAGGACACCAGATCCCTGCGCTGGTGTGTGTGAATATAGCTGCAGATTTACACTCGATGTAGTATATGTGATACATCAACATCAGGTTCAGATGCCACTGCTTCTCTCATAATGTACTGTAATCATACTAATATGATAATGTTCTGCAATGATTGAATTGAATTGGTTGGTGTAGCTAATGCAATGAAGAGAAACACAACTGAGGTTCTTGAAGGTAATGTGACTGGCAGTTATGTTTTTCTTTATATACAGCTGATGGCCTGTGGCTTACCTTGCAAGGCAGCTGGATTCGCGCAATATCACAATATCACACGAAGATTCATGTTGCATGGTTTCATGACGTGGAGAGGCGACATTCAAAACAACAATGGTTCCTCTTAAAGAGGTGAGAGTAGATGCTGCAATAGTATATATCAGAACTGGAGAGTATTTCTTCATTGAAAGAAGAGCAAAGAACAGCACTGAAGGTTCTTTGTCAATGGCAAAGATGTTTTTGTTCTTCTCCCGAGTGACTTCTGCAAGAGTTTGATTGACAGATGGTTCTTCGAATCACCTGCCAAGTATATTTTTGATGACAATGACAGCTTCTCAGATGGTTCTGTGTAACAAACCATCTGGCGTGTCAGGCCTGTGGCTACCATAAATGGTATTTTGTTGAGTACCTTTACGCAAGTTATTTAATAGTGACAATATCTTTACATATGAAAAAAAAGAATATAAACTAACAGGACCATTTCTGGTTTCTCCTACACACAGATAATACGCCTTGCATGTGTTGTGGAACTATGAGTTGTCATTTTCAGTGCTGAATAATTTTTACCCCTGTGGATAGAAACCAAGAATGTAATTTGGGCAACTAGAGTCCATCTGCAAACTATTAGATACAATTATCTTTATACAAGGAGCTAACCATTCCTCATTTTACTGCATTATTCCACTTTAAGGATAGTATGGCAGTAAATGTAGAGTAAGGGTCTGAATGTATACAGGCCCCTTTGCTAAAAGAAATACTGGTAGTATGCAGCTAAATGTTTATGTATCGTATGAATCAAAAGCATTATTTACATATTTCAAAGCCGAGTGCTGATCTAAACTCTCTGACCACCTTTGGATTGGGATGTGAAAATCGGCTCGGCATGTGAAAATATTGTTTGCTGTATTTGTAACTGTCTACCCAACCAAGTTAAATCCAAGGTTTTGGAATCGGCTGGACCACTGTAAGCCATTAGCTTTGCAGCAGAACTTCCCTCAAGTGTTTGCCAGAGGCTGAGTTTTTGATATTTTGGGATTTGGGTGGTTTATTCCTCAGGATACAGCGCTTTAGGTTGCCCTGAAAGATGGCCACAAGGTCTATTTTTTATTCTTGCCTGTACATTTTGTGTCTGGCAATGCAGAAGGCAAAGCCTCCCTGCCTTGCACAACAATATATGCCTGTTCTAAGCTTAACTGAACCCTTAATATACTTATATTTGTTTGCATACTCAAATATAGTACATAATTTTTAATAGCTGTACAACTGCATCAAATGGAAACCTCTATGTTGCTTTTATGGTCTGAATTCTATACCTTCTTTTACTTCCAAATAGAGAAGAAGAAATGTATATAAATCTCATGTTTGTGCATTAACTACAAATCTGAAGTTAGGACTTGTTAACCTTCTTCGCTTAGCATCATGACTGGAAACAGGGCAGCTATCTCGACTCTGTCTAAGTTCAAAAGATTATCTTTATCTTTAACTTTATGTTAACAACTAATGGTTTTAGAGAAAGTAAAGCATTAACTATTTCTTATCAAATTAGAGCTAGGCACAGTGGCTGTGGGCAGCTTCCTGAAGTCTTGGTGTCACAGTGAGCTTGTCAGGTTTGGTAACAGTGTGCCTGCACTGAGAGCAAAACCTTCGTTCACTGACCATATATATATATATATATATATCATACAAGCATCATACAAGCAGCAATATTGCCAGAGATGCCGCTCAGAAGTACTAGGTTGATGGAAAAGCTGTAGTTTGTCACAAAATGTCTCTATTACATAGCACCACTTAAAACTACACATTTCTGCATTTCAGTTAATGTATGGTTAACCAAACTAGATACAAAGTGTAAACCATACAGCTATGTTGTTGGTGCTAAGCTAGAGAAACATGTGCTTACTTTAGTGCTGTACTTGAAGTGGTTATGATTGATAATAATGTATCAAGAAACAATGTGACAAAGTCAAAGCTCTCATCAACCTATATAAAAAGGGATAATGTGTCAATGTTGTGTTCACAACTTGTTTCTGCTACCCCCTAAGTGGCCACAAATCACTTTTTGCAGTTTTAATGGATAAACATAAGTAAAAGTCTAATCTCACTCTCACAGACAGCCACAAAACATTTCCAAAGGATCCCTTTTATTGTCTTACTTGTTTAAAATGACAATCGATTAAACATTTTGCTTGAACTTATCATGATGAAGTATATTTGGATTGCACAATGTAATAGCTGTAGAATAGTGACACCTTCGACATTTAGATGGTTCCCTATAAGAGTCGCTTTACAATGCAATTATGTCTGCCTGTGGGTCGCAATCTACCCCTTTCACAATAAAAGCCTTAGACATACACTGCCTACCTGAGAGAATTTCCATAAGACGCAAATCAACAAAATAGCTTCTCAAAAAAAGAGCCCAGTTTACAGAGGAAGCAAAGAATGTGAAGAGGGAGAGGGATACATAACGTTCTTTCTACTAAGTTAGATCAGTAAGTAACAAAATCTTTCTACTGTAAATACTACCAGGTGTTTTACTCTGACATTATCATCGCAATGAGATCGGGATTTCTAGTTTTTTTGGGATTCTCACGGAAGGCAATTCATTTGACAATGCTGTAATGATATTTGAAATTACTAAATGCTTCTCATTAAAGGATACAGTCTTGTTCCTCTATTTTCATTCTATCCCAATTCACTTTGTACTTAAGGGACTTTGTGTTCCCTTTGCTCTTGTCCTCGTGGCCTGTTTAGTCACAGAGCCCGAGATAGAGAGAAAGAGACGCCAAGGGAGTGTTGCTCCATCATTGTATCACATTCACCTCAATAGCCAAGAGAATAGAGGCCACATTGGTGTAGCAGTAGCTGTACAGCTGTTTATTCCACAGTGTATGTGTGTGTAAGGGCTCAAAGACAGAGAGGACTGCAGCAAGAGCACCAGAGGGTAGGAAGAAAGAAATGCAAGACTAGCAGGTGTGTGATAGAGGGGGAGAATGTGTGTTTGTGTGTGAGTGTATGTGTGAGTAAGTAAAGCAGATTGATGTAACCAAGGGTTTCTGTCCATCACTCATGTTGCCTGCTCTCTTCCGTGGGGTATTACTCTCTCACACACACATACTGTGAACCTCAGCACTTTTCCTATTGGCCACCCCCCAGAACATATATCAACTCGCTATGGAAGTATCCCCAAGACCCCACAAGTTACAGAGCTGACACACACACACACACACACACACACACTCAGCATCATAAGCTTCTATCCATCAACCAAGCTACCACCACCCCTGAATTCCACAACTACCACCACTGAAGGTACACTGTGGTGTGCGTGTGCATGTGTGTGCGTGTGTGTAAAATGTATCACCCCTACCAGTCAGCATATCACAGGAGCCCACAATATACTTGATACTGAGGAGTTCAACCTGGTCAACTAAAAATGCTGTTGCCATACAACAAAATTGCATTGTCAATTACGTTTCAAGGTAAATGTATTTTCTCCTGGATTTGTTTTTGATGTATCACAAAGACAATTATAATGAAATTGTGCATATGGAGAAGGTTGGGGTGGATGGATGGGTCAAACAAACACATGACTCAGCAGAACCCTGTTAGTGTCCCGTGTGAAACCAAAAGTCAATGTTGACTTGTTTTAATTTACGTCCGATACTTACATGACAAACCTATTTATTTCAAGCCAAACCATGATTTTTGAAACTGCTACTATAATCCAGGAAAACATTTCTAACCCTAACCCTTTTTTCTAAATATAATTGAGATTCCAGTTTAGTTGTATGGGAACTTAGTTTTGTAGGAGACAGGGTTTGCGAGTTAGCATGTGTACAAAGAACCTGCAAATAGTCTGTATTCGTCATTAGAAAACGTAAACCGGAAGACTATGTTAAGATACACACTTTAAAACAAATCAGCCAACCATTTTTATACCATTGAATACTTCATTCCAGGTGGCTGTGTCATTGTGAAAATATCCATGTATTGGAATGATCAGATGAAATGAAGATGGAAAATGAAAACAGCCTCTGTGTGCGCCCTCTTCACTGTAGCCGTTTGTTTGTTTTCCTCATGTCCATTTCTCTTATGCCAATCAGAATTATTTATTTTGGTGATAGTCTCCACCGAAGACTGTTGGCAGGGCCGAAAAGTGCAGACGGCGTGAGACACAGCGCAAAAAACTAGTCCGACAGACGCTCTCCGACGGCCGACAATCTGCTTGGTGTGTCACAGCCTTTAGTCTTAAAACAAACACACACACTCTCTACGGTGCATAAAGGCTAATGTTATTCCAGATATTTCTCTGAAGTCGAATCTCAAACGCACACACACAGACACACACACACTGCTGTCAAGCCCATTTCACACAGATTGCCATGGGATATGAGAGTTATTACAGTGAAGCAGCTCAGGAGAGGCTTGACACTGAATGTGATGAGCGGCCCAGCAGAGGCTACAGATGCTCCACATTGTGTTTACCCTGAGAGAGCGGTGTCACTGAACTACTCTGTTTGAATGTGTTTTGCTTATATGTGGCTTTCTCTTACTGGAGCACACACTTTGGCAGCCATATTGGAGGTTCACAGTTTTTGGGCAGCAGCGGTTGTTCATGTGTAATAATAATAATAATTATTATTATTACTGTGTTCAGTCATTTAAACATAACCCGTTAACTTTGGATCATTTAGTAGTCTCTGATGTGATTGGTTAATATTGTCTTCAGCCAAAGCCATAGGTGAACTTTATCCTCTGGTTAAAATATGTAATTTGAATACTATTTGGCTGTTGGGAGGGGAAGTAGTTCTTAAAATATAGTAAAAAATATATTAAATTATATATATATTAAAAAATATATATTTTTTTGGACGATAATAACAGCCTTATCTTATTAACAATTATTTCAATGCTGGTTAAATATTAAACAAGACTAAGACTCTAGAGTAATGCAAGCAGCTCTGAGACATTGTACATAGATACTGTAGTGTTACATTAACATGGTGATGTTTAGCAGGTACTGTATAATGTTTACCATCTTTGCTATCTGAGTTTAGTCTGTTAGCACAATTACAATTCTAATAAGCACTAAACACAAAGTACAGCTGAGGCTGATGGGAATGTCATTAGTTTTGCTTATGAACCAAAGTATTGTACAAATGTTGACCTGATGATGGTGCTAGATGAGTCACAAATTTATTCTGAAGAGGATGGTAACACCTGCACTCAATATGTTGAGAAATTTCACTCACAATTACAACTATCAAACTCGTGGTTTCACTGTCGTGGGAGTCACTTTTGAGGGCCATCCAATCCCTGTACGCCCAAAGCAAGAGTTGTGTACGGATACTCGGCAGTACGTCGGACTCGTTTCCAGTGAATGTTGGCCTCCGCCAGGGCTGCGCTTTATCACCAATCCTGTTCGTGATTTTCGTGATTTTCGTGGATAGGATATCGAGGCGTAGTCGTGGAGGAGAGGGGTTGCAGTTCGGTGACCTGAGGATCTCATCGCTGATCTTTGCAGATGATGTGGTCCTTATGGCATCATCGGTCCGTGACCTTCAACAGTCACTGGATCGGTTCGCAGCTGAGTGTGCAGCGGTTGGGATGTGGATCAGCGCCTCTAAATCTGAGGCCATGGCTCTCAGCAGGAAACCAGTGGATTGCCTACTCCGGGTACGGAATGAGCCATTACCCCAAGTGAAGGAGTCAAGTACTTCGGGGTCCTGTTCGTGAGTGAGGGGACGATGGAGCGAGAGATTGGCCGGAGAATCGGAGCAGCAGGGGCGGTATTACAGTCACTTTACCGCACCATTGTGACGAAAAGAGAGCTGAGCCAGAAGGCAAAGCTTTCAATATACCGGTCGATCTTCGTTCCTACCCTCACCTATGGTCATGAAGGCTGGGTCATGACCAAAAGAACGAGATCACGTGTACAAGCGGCAGGAATGGACTTTCTCAGACAGGTGGCTGGCGTCTCCCTTAGAGATAGGGTGAGAAGCTCAGCCATCCGTGAGAGACGCGGAGTAGAGCCGCTGCTCCTTTACGTTGAAAGGAGCCAGTTGTGGTGGTTCAGGCATCTAATAAGGATGCCACCTGGGCGCCTCCCTAGGGAGGTGTTCCAGGCACGTCCAGCTGGGAGGAGACCCCAGGGAAGACCCAGGACTCGGTGGAGAGATTATATCTCCTCACTGGCCTGGGAACGCTTCAGGATCCCCCAGTCGGAGCTGGAGGATGTGGCCCGGAGAAGGGAAGATTGGGGTTCCTTACTGGAGCTGCTGCCCCCGTGACCCGATCCCGGATAGGCGGTGGACGATGGATGGATGGATGGAAACTCGTGGTTGCACTGGAAGACAACGTCAGAGCATCACCACAGTCAGCTGGATTTCTTTTGACAATCCATCAAGTAGATATATATATGTGAAAAGTTGCATTATAAAAAGTCACCATTCATCCTGTGGGCACCATGAACATTCGGATTACATCATGTTAAGGAAGTTAAGATGTAATTTCATTGTGTTGTAAATAGTGTTTTTCATAGTGTTTTAATAGCATAAACGTATTAACATGTGGGACCCTGATCTTTGTTGTAAACAGCAAATTAGTATATAAATGTACACAGTAGAAGAAATGGCTCCCTTTTCAGAATAATGGTTTGTTTATTTTTTCTCCATCGCTTCTCCCACCCTCTGGAACTCTCTGCCTCAAACCATCAGAGACTCCTCCTCACTCACCACATTCAAATCATCACTTAAGACTCAACTGTTCAACACTGCCTTCAACCACTGACCGTCCTTCTCCTTATCCTCCCTTCTTTTTTCGTTTGTTCGTTTATATATTTATCTTTGTGTCACTCACTCTGTCAAGCGTCTTTGAGTTTCTAGAAAAGCGCTATAAAAATCTAATGTATTATTATTATTATTATTATTACTATTGTCAACAAATCACATGAAAAGTTTGAAACCAACAATGAATTGATATACTGACAAGTATTGTGTTTATCTAACATCTTCTTCCTCTGTGCCACAGAGCTTCATTGTTGTCCAAATCTTTAAAACACCTCAATGAGCCACAATGTTGCACTGGATGACATGTTCCTTTGTTGCCATGAACACACACAAACACACACACACTAGTTTGTTTTGACTGAATCCCACATATGCTCGTGCACCAAATGTGTTATAATCCACAGCTGGGGAGCATTTTTGCTTTTATTAGATAGTGACAGTGAAGAGCTGTGAGGGAATGAAGGGACAGAGAGGTGGGGAATGACATGCCAAACCAGTTTAGGCCAGCATTTCAAACCCCGAGGCCACCATGACACTCAAACACCAATGCTGAGTGGGTTGTCTGGGGGTTTGAACTTGGACCTTTTGTTTGGGAGGCTACTGTTGTAACCACTGAGTCACACAGTCAGTCTGACCGCATTACAAAGATTTATGTTTTCAGTAGGAACCAATGGGCTTGGGCCTGACGGCCAAAGAAGGGGAAAGAAATCAGAAAGTCTTGAGTAAAGGACTTATAAGAAAAATATAAAAAAAACCTTGCTTTTTAGACTCAACAGCAATGGCAACTCAGATGCAATTCAAAGGAGACCAGAATATTTTCCTTCTCAAATTTTCCAGCAAATTTACTTCTAAATGCTTTGGGGGTAAAAACAAGAAACTATTTTGAACAACGTGCCTTTATTGATGGTTTAAGTCACACTATGGTAAAAATGTCAAAAGGGGGTGGCTGCCTGTTCTTACAAACAATAGTACTACAGCAAAATTGACTTCTCTGCATGGCATGAAAGAGTCTTGTTTGCTGATCAATACAGCAGCCTTCTTAAAATTCAGGTTCACCCTTTAATGTGAGCCATGAAGTCAATATTTGATGGATGGGACAGATTTATTTGGCTGCTGGTATTTAAGCTGCAGTGCTGGCCTATGTGGGGGGGCTCCAAAGATTTCAGAGGAGGTCCAAAGCCTCAGAAACTCAGAGGTAATAGCATTTAACTCAGATCCAGAAGGTGAAAAGAGAAAAAAAGAAATGAATACAAGACTATCAATATTTTACACCCAGAACTGAATAATGAAATCAAATGTTTGCAGCACTTCAGGAACTACGAATATTATAGTACACTTTGAAAGTACAATAAAACAGATATTACAGTGCAGTGAGTGTATATAAGAGCATAATGCATAATATTGGATCGTGCATATGATTATTAGAACTCATATACATAACATGATGAATGACATATTCAACCATATCATGACATGTTGTGACTATTTCACAATCAAAGGTTGTTACATAGTTCTGTATGATGTATTTTTATGTCTGCACTGACATAGCCTGAAGTCTTGCGCGGTTTGAGAATTACCATGACAGCAATTCATAGCACTCTCATCTCTGTATGTGTTTTAAAGCTTCTTAAGACCTAATTGAACTTGTGTGAGAGACTGGGATAGTTTTTTCGTGAATCATTAAAAAGAAATTATTGACACAGGTCCTTTTCAGAAGTTTTGGTACTCTAATACATTCAGTGTTGGTGGATTTATGCTTGTTCAGGTTAAGGGTTATTCTGACACAGGTAGAAGCTGGACCTACGGCCTTAGGCTACATCATAGATGCCCGCCTCAAAAATGTAGCTACATTCCACATGCAAGAACTGTGATTGATCAGCCTCGGCTGCTTTGGTTCAGGTGGTTTCCGATGCCAGTACAGAAGGTTGATATCGAAGACAACATAAAGTAAAAAAAAAAAAAAGGCTCAGTAATTTTCTTCCTTATCATCTCCACTGCAAATGTTCTATTTGAGTAATTTACTGTGGAATAGTCTGTGATGCAAGCAACAGTAGGATTGTTTCATTACTGAATGTCAAAGTAAATGAAAAATAAATTAAACACAGTTACTGTGGGGAATATAATTAAAGCACAAAACAGCCTGATCACGAATGATACATCCATCAAGTGTTGTGGGGTGCCCGATCTCTGTGTTTATGAAGTTTCTTTGCTAGTGTCTTTTTAAAACTACTGCCCACTGAAAGAAAGGTGCATTCTAGATCATTTTTCAGACGGTAACAACGTCTTTGCATCTCTGCATGATGTCCATCCCATTTTACCCTCATACCACTCACCTCTAGTCCAGCAATCAGGTGTTTGTTGACCTGTCCTCTCTAATTAATGATGGGATGGTGGATGACAACCATCTCTTTATTCCTTCAGAAAGATATTATTATGTTGACATGAGGATAAGACAACCATGTAACCAACACTGTAGTCCTAGTTGAGAACAGTAGGGTATGATTGTTGTGCATCCCATCAGTTTACATCAGTACTATTTGCCATATTGTCTGGTATGATAGTGCCATTCCATTGTTCCGAAACCCTGTTATCATGAAAACAAAGGCTCATTGCTCTGATAATACACACTTTCCCTGCAACAAACAGGAGCCCATATGGTTAATTATCATGCAGAATGACAGTGAAGGCAAGTCCCGCCCTACTCACTTCTGATTGGCTCACCCTGATATTCTTACCCTCACTTTAACCAATGTCACTCCTCATGCCTAAACCTAACCAGCCCAACCAATCAAGGCAACAAGTACCAACCAATCAGAGGCAGAGTAGGTTGTGTTAAGCCTTTGTCATAGTAGGAAACTAAAATATTGCTGTCATTCTGCATAACAATGTCCATATGTGCTTCTGTTTGTTGCAGGGAGAGTATGTATTTTCGAAGAAATGCACCTTTGGAACAATGGGGCATTTTTCGGACGATTGGGGTTTCAGAATAATTGACGTACGGAGCAATGCCCCGGTATGATGGCATGCATATTTAACTGCAATCTCCTTTTGAACTCATCTCTTTGCTTCTAGGTCCTGGCTGCTCACTGCTTGTTGATCTCTTCTTGCCTGCCGAATGTCATTCTGACCTCAATCTGATCACCAAAAAATGTAATACTCCCCATCACCCATAGTACCCTGCTCAGTATTAAACCTGCATGAAAACCACAGAAAAAACAGGCTGCATTATCATTGAAATCTTTACCTTTTTTAGTACCAAAGAAAGTGAAATATAATCAGAGTTCAATAAAGTATTTATTTAAACTAATACAATTACTCAGCCTTCGGCACAAATTCATTATAATAATGTTCGATTACCCAACCAGGCAAAACATGCTGGTGGAATTTAGGTAAAACAGATCTGTGGTCCATTTGATTAAATGATACAATAAAAAATACCATATAGTGGTTTTGTCCTGTGACCACTGATGACCTCATAATTTCTATAGTGCATTTTTTAAATTTGTCAATCAGGAGGAAAGTAAACAGCAGCAACAATGGTGAATTATCTGGGCAAATAATATGGCTGACATTCTAACATTAAAAACTTGACATCAGGGAAACATTGTCCTTCAACTTTAACTACATTATGTACCAAGCATCACTGATCATCACACCGGAGTCTTGTTTCTGCCAATCAAGTGCAACAGCTTGATCCAGGATGTTATGATGGAGCCAGGTCTCTGTAAAGATGTGGAAAAAACAGTTTCTGATTTCCTGTTGCTGAGTTAGCCTGAGTCTTATTTCATCCAGTATGTGGATATTGAAATTATAGCCTGAGCAAAGTTTCTAAATGACCTTTAGTATTCCTGTGCTGCAATTTCTTCTTACTTATGGGGCGACCATATAAACCAATATAAATATATCTGCAATAAGCGAATATCTAGTTCTAGCTGAAACAGAGTCATACTATCATACAATCTCCCTGAACTATGAGGTATATTGTGTTGTGTGTGGTGCTAAAGGAAAAGCTCGTAAAGTGTAGGAAAAGAAAAGGGTTAATCTTCTGGGGAGCCTACTGTCAATGTGTTCAGTAAATTCCATGGACATCTGCCCATGAGAATTTGATATTTTTCTAAATCTGTTCTGACATCGGTATTACCTGAAAGGTCAGCAGCTGGCAAGATCTTTAGGAATCATCAGGTATATTCATACTTACTTTCATTATCTTGCTTCGGACTAAAGCAATGTGCAGACAGATCATGCCTTTAGTCATCGCTTCTGATTGGGCGAACAGAGTAAAGTACAGAAATGTATCCAAATCAAATCAAATCAAACTTTTTTTGTTATATCAAATGGCTGACTCTTCAAAAGGAAACCATGCACACAACCTGTGAAGCTAACTTGTTTCTACCTCAATAAAAATACACTGAGCTTGATTACAGGCTTGTTTGTTCTGGGTATTCTTTCTATTTGGACACATTTATTTTAATTGTGTGGATCAACAGGGTCAGTGCCATCCTTTTAAACTAGATTTTTTTGTCACCCTGCATAACAAAAGTCAGGACTGGGGGCATTATACATAAGCCCCTTAAAGCTTAGGACAGCTTCGGACAGGGAAACCTTAAAAAGTATCACTTCCTCTCGATAAACAAGGAATCTGCATTGACATGTCTCCTATTATAATGTTGTGAAAGAGTTTTGTACTGATCATTTCTCTTTATGTCATAATCACAGGCGAATTAAAAAACTAATGACAAAGTCGAGCTTTCGTTTTGGTGAGTAATATCTCCTCCATCTGATTTTGTATTGCAATGGTGTAGTCAATGCAGGTGAAACATGCAGTAGCATTCACTACTTGTCATCTCTATTTCCATATCATTTCCATTTTGTAAAGTAAGCAATTGACTATCCAAAAGATTGAGACAAGAATATATACTCCCCCCTCCCACCACTTTTCCAATTTTATCCTTGGTTTATCTTAAATATATGCAGGGGACAAACAGTAAGTTTACAAAACGGAAACAAATCTGACATCCTTCTCGTTCAGACAGCAGTGCAAAGATCAGAGTGATACCATGAAGGGTTAATAATGAGATTTACTGAACCTCTAAATCCCTTTAAAATACTTGTCATCTCATTTTGACTGTCAAGCCCTATCCAGCAGTTAATCAAAATATATCCGTATTTGGCAAAGGGTGGAAATACATAACAAGATTACGTCAACTGAATTAGCATATGTTTGTGACAAGTATTTGTTGATATCTATGCTGCAGCCTACACTTAATATTATTAACACTCTCACTTATTCTCTCCAGTTATGCTCTCTTCCTCTCAGGTCATGTGTAGTTAGAGTCAGACAACTGTTTCAGCAGAATGCTTTTGAAAGATTATCATCTTTATTTGACAGAATATGGATGTGATGAACATAGAAAACCATGCCGCACAGAGGCCTTCTCTGCACTCTCGACTCCTGCCATCCCTCACTGAGAAATTCACCAGCTGTCCTAGCAAAGGTCATCTCTGAAATAGTTGACTGAAAGGTTGGCGATGCAAAACTCTCAACTGGTTTAATAGAAGCTTGACTTAATAAGAAAAACTCTCACCTATGCAACATCTTCTGCAAGACAGTCCTCAACCTCACAACCAGCTAGCATTAGTCTAAAACAACATCTGACGAGTGAAGTTCACCCACATGTCCTTCCTCCGTTCATGTGAATGAGCCCTACCAAACTGTCGGGATTAAAGGAAACGCTAGTGTGCTCTATGGGCCCATGTATGAGGACGATCTGGGTAATTTTAAACTCGGCAATCAAGCCATTTTGGCTTCACGCACCAACAACTTTCATAGGAATGTCGGGGCACCGCCTCCAACGCTGTGTCCAGCTCTCTTTATGCTACTCGCAAGTCCTGAACTAGTCAAGTGGATATGTTGTGTATCCAGAAGTAGAAAGCTCTGTTTGTACTACAGTGTTGTACATCAGTAAAAAAATGCTATTCTTTGTCTGTTTCACAGCTGAAAAAAAAGCTCTCAAACTCTCGAAGATAAAAAATAATAAAATAATCCATTTCCAATAGGAAATGCCCTCACGCAGAAGCCATCTCACAACTTAAATCCTCCACAAGTAGTTATTGTGTCAGAGAGCATTTTAGAGTAGGTGTTCCCATTGTATCTACTTTACAGGCCCTTCATGTATTTTGCATCCTTCCCTTCAAAGATAGCATATGAAACCAGAAAAAGAACAATAGTGATTTATTAGCGACCATACTTCACCTACCACTTATAATGTCATATCCCCACCTGTTGCACCTCTTCAGTTTAACGTGACAGAAGTAGAAAATCACACATTTGACCTTGTGCTTCCTGAGGGTGGGATGATGGGGACACAGTGATGCATTGACATCCTCTTTCCTGTTCATAGAGACTGATAAATGGACAGTGAAAGCCAGCAAGCACAGCCACCCATCTACAATGACTCAGGAGGATTAGATTTCCAGTCTGCTCAGTGTGGGGATTAAGGCTTCATGTGTACATACAGGGATCACATTACTTTGATCTAACAGACACAGGACTGAATATATTTATATACATTTTCTAATGAAGTCGTCTGTCCATTTTATGCTAATTGTGGCCTCATATCTCTTTCTCTATCCGTGTGTTTTCACACATTCTTGGAGTTCAGAGTCAAGATAGCGACGGCCTAGGTGACGTCATAGAGACGGCATCTATGTGTTATACAGTCTATGGTCCAGACCTCTCTAATTGCCACCTATATCTCTGATTTGTTCTGCGATTAAGAGGTCAGTTGACGGCTATTACAATGAATGTAATTGCTTTGTAACTGAGATTAAGAATTGTGGTGTCATCTTCTTTAATAGCTAGCTACGTAGCTACATCCATGCAAAGAAGGCAACAAAAAAAGCGACAATCGTGGATAACATTGTCACAGCTGTAGGTTGTTCTAAGTCAACTCACAAAAAAAACTATTCTGAAGTCAACCTCGGACAGTAATAGATTTTGATGGCCAAGAAGAACCCTCAGGGAAAACCCATAGAAAAATAATCACATCCCCTATAGTGAAGCATGATTGGAACTTGAACCCTGAGCTTCACATTTCAGCTGTATGGGCACAGAAAAGTTATCGAATGGACAGTCTTACAAAGTGCCAATTATGTCTTCCAAGACCAAAAACTAATGACTTAAAACAAACTGTTCTTTACAGAGCTTCCTTCAACCACAATACAATGACTTCTAATCCTAAATGTTCTAAACTTCAAGTGAAATATGTATTTTTGAATAATGCAAACATAACATTTTCTTTTTTTTGGGTTATGTACCATTTTTGGTCTGTCTTCTTTTAAACAAGACTGGGCTTAAGTCCCTGTCACACATATCCATATGACAGAAATGTATGCCGGCGCATACGAAATATTGGCAATAGGTTGATATAAATTAAGGGTAAGTTGTGATCGTTTGAAGGACGAAGACGACACGCCGAACACGGCAGACATACACAGTTCCGTATGGCAGAAACGTATGCCGGCGTATATGAAAAGTAGCTCCAAATTTGTCAGAGTCCAAATACGTCCAACTTTTCCACAGCGGTGTTGTAGCTGACGCATACATAACGAATACATAACGAAATATTATACATATGTTAAACATTGATAGCATATCACTTACCTATTTAAAACGTATCAGAGCGTCTGGCCAACGGAGCTGGAAAAGTGCCATTTGGTTCACTTCATGCTGATGCTGGAGAATGGCTAAAATGCTGAACGCTAGCTGTACTGTAGAAACACGTTTAATAAATTACTTCGTCGTCAGGCATAATCTTAACATAGGGTAGGAATAGGTTATCCACTCGTTATCAATAAATTGGCTGTAGGATTCACCGTCAGCCAACGTAGCCTATATCTAACGTACCTCTAAAGTAGTCACGTAGGTATTCACGTAGGTATTTACGTACTATATTTACGGAAGTAAGTATTCACGTACTGTATTTATGTAGGTAAATATTCACATACGTATTCCGTATTCACGTATGTCTAACGTAACGTAATGTTTGCATATCTTATGAAGCACAAGTTGGGTACATCCGGTAAATTTGAACATGCGCAAAACATCAGCGTTCAACAACGCACCCCAGCGTAACACAGTGAGCTCTTAACGAATACTACTTATACCTTACCTTACCTTACCAACGTAAACCAGCGTGTAGCATATTTTTGTATACGCTATGCATTCGTTGGGTATTCGTCTGATACATTTTGTATAAGTAAGTGATACTCTATCAATAGGTTAGACATGTGTATCTGTATATGTTCACTTTTCCAATCCGATGAAAAGTTGGACGCATTTGGAATCTGACAAATTTTCGTATGCGCCGGCATACGTTTCTGTCATACGGATATGTGTGACAGGGCCTTTAAGTAAAGCAGTCACACAGGCATTTTAGCACATACTTTTAATTAGCTCCAATATTTGTTTTATTTGTCTATACTTCCTTTTTGCCTCCAGTTTCTGAAAAGTTTTTTTAATTTTAATGATTTTATTGTGGATTTTGTTGAATGCACTGGTACATCAAAGCAGTAATTTTATATTTTTCTTTTTTCTTACAGTAGCAATTTATAGCGGCGTAAATAAAGATTACAATTACAATTATTTGGCAAATGTAATGCCAAGGTAGCTAAAAAGCAAGACCCGTGTTTCACTATTTATTTGAGATAAAGGATATGTCAAATTTTCTATACATTTTCACCCATATAATTTTGGTTTTCAATCATGACTTGAATTAGAGATGTTTGTTGTTTGAAATGTTTTATAATTATTTAGCTCAACGTGTGAGTTTTTTTTTAGCTTGTGTTCTGTTTATCACCTGTACACCTCATCCCATCATTACCTTTTCTCTCTTCATCATTTCTCTGCTCTTATTCCTTCTCTCCTGATTTGACATTTCATCTTTATGTCTATGTCAACACACTCTGCATATTCCGGCATATTTTTAGCTTTCTGCTCATCTGCCTTCCAATCTCACACACTGTTTGCTCTGTCACACCAAGCGTACTGATGAAAGAAATGAAAGAAATTAGATTAAAGAAGAGCGTTTGTGATCTTGTGTGTATGTCAAGATACATTTCATCTTTAACATGTTGTGACAATGATAAATTAAGCGAGCCTGACATGTCTGTTCATAAGTACAGTGTTATGGAAGTCAGGACTAAGCTTTCTTATATCTGAACGTTCTATTAAGATGGAGTATCCCTGAACACGGGCTCCTACACACCGCTACTCTGATTAGCAACTTGAGATGCGAGAATAGAGTCGGGGTTCAAAGGTGACTTCCAGGACCGGTTTGTTTCACAAGTAACCAGTTTACAATCTAATTTTGAGCTGAATGGTCATCAGATGATAAGGTTCCAAGATTGCATATCCTCCTATTTTACTCTTCCACACATTACATTACATTTTTACATTACAGTCATTTAGCAGACACTCTTATCCAGAGAGACTTACAGGGACAGTCTCCCTGTAGCAACTCAGGGTTAAGTTCCTTGCTCAGGGGCACAATGGTGGCAGCCCAGGTATTGAACTCACAAACTTCTGGTGTTGTATTTGGAAGCTGTACCATTCGCTAGCTAGGCTATCACCACCCACACCGACTGTTTGCAGCCAAAGCCCGATCACACGTGATTGATCACATGAACTACAAATGTAAACCAGAAATTTCCAACACCAAAATCTTGACCAGTTGCGTCCAAATTCTGCATTCATATGCAGAATCTGTTTATAGAGATGAGGACTTTATCAGCTTGCAACTCAACTAGCTGTCCTGTTTGTTAGCTAGCTAACATCTTCTTTCCTAGTGCTTCCAATCTTACCATGTGACCGATCATCCTACGGAGACAGAACAGCCAATCAGAAAGGACCGACTGTCAGGTTGAGCGAGTGCGTAATTGAACTTGAAAGCACATAGACGGATGATGAGAGAGGCTGAATGAGTCAAATGGATTGAAGTTATTATTGTCCAACTAATAGCAACCACACAAACGTTATTGTTTGTGTTCTTCTTAACTCAAGTATCTTAACGTGAAGAACTATTCATAATGTGAATATTTTAGTACACATCTAAAAGATGCCAATTTATTTTTTGCCACATAGAGTAGTCCGTATGTGCAGCTGGTGTGATATTTTTTTTTTGTCATAAACCTTTTTTTCTAATTATATTTAGTTTTTCTCTCTAAGGTATATACTATTAAAATATATTATATACTCTACAGCAGTAACCCAGTTTTGTCAGAACCCATCGAATCTAAAAGTTTCATAACAAAAGTGAAGAGTAGGTAAGTCTCTTTCTTTGCACTCGCAATTCTCATCCTATCTATTCTTCATTACCTCCTTTTGACCACACACACCCTCTCTGGGTCCCTCCCAAACACTGAAAAAGAATTATACAGTGATGATAAATAACTTCACAAACTGGAGTCCATCATCCACACTCTTGGACTTTGGAGGGTTAAGACTAAAACTGCCGCCCTGGTGAGCAAACTACAGTTGTGCAAAATGTTGCAGCCCACCAGAGGCTGACATCCAACCCGAGGGCCTTTGTAGGACCATTGATAAGAAGGAGGTTTGTTTGGGGGTTTATCATTACTATTACTGAGCTATGTCATCTGTTGCTGCTCTGGTTTTCATGTTTCAGCTCAGAGTCAGTTATAATGGACATTAAGGCCACGGTAGATGCCAGTCAGGTTCAGATCTCACACAACACTCCCTACACTCCGTATCAATAAGAATCAACTTACTATCAGATTGTAGTATCTTCTACTCACTTGTTGTAAATGCATCTACTGTGTCAACGTGTTTGTGGAAATGTGGTGAACTGATTTATATAAAGTGAAATGTAAAGGCATTAAGGTGCCTTTGGCCTTTTTATCTAATCGTAAGGCTCTGTCTTACGGGTGGGCCCTGTAATAAACTTAAATTAATTAGCGTTTCATTAACTCATATGAGTTACGTGATGTGAAAATGCCTTTAGCTCTATTCACTCACATAAATCATGTCGCAGAATAGCTTCCTCTCTTTTACGCTGTATTGTCTTGGTAAAGAACGGTAAGAAATATATTTCACCAAAGTTGAAACTGACGTGAAAGATTTGCGTGTGTTTACTTTGCCCCAGTGAGAAGGTCACTAATCGCAAACTAATATATATATATATATATATATATATATATATATATTAAAGTGTTTTAAGGCAAGACACTGCAGGTGGATAGGGTTTAAATAAATGTAACTTGTAGATATCACCATGATATTCCCCAGTTGGTTACTTACATGTGGACAATTTTAGATTTACAAGTTTTCTGGAGTTTTCTGTTTAAATATGCAAATATGTGCTAATTTTCATACATTTTCCCTGAACAGACATCTGAATATTGAATAAAGCCAGGTTCAAAATCCTTGTTTCATTTTTGATCACATATTAGAGTCAAAGGTTTTTACAGAGGGGAGATCTCTTTGCATCACTCCATATAGCTGAAAGAAACTATAAAAACTATATTTGTACCATGTTTTTAGTAAGTAAATGTTCTATAAATCAGACTCATCTCTGTCTCAATCATATCTGAACAACCCCCTCTGTAAAACCTTCCAAAATATAGATGAGAATAAAACTGGAAAGTTTGGTGTATGTAAGTACTACTGAAGTGAAGATTTCTGTCTCAGAATATAAGAAAGAAAAAACTATTTTTGCAAAAACGGCATTTAAATTCTGGCATGACCAAGCTTTAACTGCACTTGTGTTTTTATATTTATATATTCATGAAATAAAGATTTATATGCTGATATAGTTTCTCCTGTTTACTCTACTCCATCTTTCTTATGCTTCAGGTACAGTTGTCCTCAGTGGCTTGTGATTGACTTGACAAATGTGTTGTGTAGCCGTGCTCTGACAGCGTATACCCACCTGGTCTCATGCTGCAACCTGCAGGCTTTCCCCTTCAACGCTCCTTCTCCCCATCAATCACCGGCGAAATCTGAGGCGGCCATCATTCTCAATAAAAAAAGTAAACAAACAAAAAGCTGAATGTCACTCTCATCATTACGCGCTCCATTCTTTACCATCACTGCAATAATTATGATGATGTGTTCACTGGTGGGAATAAACTCACCAGTAAACTGTGAAACATAATCAGGATTTTCTTTAAAGTCAGGGAATAAGCGGTCCTGTCAGAGCCTGACATGGTGAAAATCATCAGCACCTTTGCGTCTCTCCGACCGGCTTGCTGTCACAGCCTGTTGTCACGCCTCAGTCAGGCTGCAGGAAGACCACTGCTGCTGCTGTGAACACTTCACCTACAGCCTCACACTGACTTCTGCTTTTGTAGAGTGGAGTTAAGGTGCTCCCTCACAAATCACAAATCAGGCATGACATGGGGTTGCTTTAAGTTCACTAAGGGAATTGCTTTGGCCATTATGCAGCACAGCTGCAGCCAACAGTTGATCTAAGGCCATCCTCTCCTACACATTGCGTTCCCATACAACCTAACTGCATCCACAGGTACGTTTCCAGGGGAACGTATTGTCACCCGGGTTACGCTTGCATTTTGAATAACGTGGTTATGGTGACAAAAAAAGTTTAGTAAATCAAAATGGTTGTTTGTAAAAAAAAAAAATTTACGGACGTGAATTGAAATAACTGAATGTTGACATTTGGTTTCACACAGGACATGATCAGAGACCTCCCATCCGTCTATCCACGCTAACCTCCTCCTTACACAGACTTCCACAGACTTTGATTCGAAAGCATCTGTGACACGTTAAGAACAAACGCAATCCGGGACAAATTACATCTAAATATACACTTGTTGAATTTCCGAACACCTTTTTTTCTTTCCCTCTAACCTGACAATCCAGTTCCATTGTATGGGAAGTCATTTTTAGGAGACCAGACTGTGCTGGACCGATGGCTGCCCAAATCAAAGGTTGATGAAACTTTCAGAGTGACGGAAATGAAAAGCCTAATGCAGAAAGATAAGCCGACATTATAAACTCAAGATGTCACCACAGTCCAGCCACATGAGGTCATATATTTGGACCATTACAAAACTTAAATAAGTTGGCAGTGAATTTTTGAGGCTTTAGACACAAAAGCAAAACACTATCAGTCCCATGTGTTATTTTAGGGCTGCTCTGCTGTTCAGGCTGGCCTGGAGTTCTTTTATTATGTCACTGTTGGAAAAGCACAGGTGTAAATGATAAAATAAATTATTCAGAATTGTATTTAGCTGCTTCAGTTTCAGGGTCCTGGTATTGTTTATGCTGAGTCACTGTCACACTGAGACACTTGAACAGAACAGATAGCGATTAGTAACACATGTACTTTTATTACTACTGTATAACAAATCAAACTAAAATAAATGTTCTTCTCCAGTGGAAGTCTGATGCTGGGTAGAAGAAGTGATGTCAGTGTTACCTTTGGAAAAACTGAGATAAATGTAGCACAGGTAATATATTTATATATTTTGTATACTTTGTACTAATGTATCTGAGTGTGTACTCTGCATTGCTCCATAGAGTGAGACAGTACAAACAGTAACATGAACATTACAGTAAGATCATATCATTTCAAACACCTGATATTAATGCTGTTCATGTCTTGATCATGAGCCACATGCACACGTTATTACCTAATAATTATTCATTATTTTTTATTAATTAACCTTGTAAAGCCGGAAAAATTAAATTGTTATCGGACAAATCTATTTTAGTGAACCCTGGCAAAATAAAAGAAAGTTATTTTATTATAGAATATTACATTATTATGGAATTTTAATGACATTTATGGTAGTATTTTGTAAGCAATTATTATTGCAATAATATATGTATGTATATATATATATACATATATATATTTGAATATATAATTATAATTATATACACACACACACACACACACACACACATTAATAAATACATATATGGTATATCTACTCTGTTCTTGTATGTACTATTATCTTTCACTGAGGAAACTGCTCCAATATTACAAACACTGTGTATTGGTCTATACGTGTCATCTGTATAAATCTTTGTGAAGAGGTGACAGATAAAGACTGAAGACAATACAACAGGGTTAATGAGAGCGTGAAAAGAGGCCTTTTCTGCCTCCTAGTGGCGTCAAACGTAAAGACAACATAAGAAACTGATGAAGTGACTACAAGGTGGCAGTGATAACATTCACTATGTGTCTGTAGAATCACATCTGTCCACTAATATATAGATTATATGATTTTATAATTTGCTGTTGTAGCAGATGCTTATCTAAAGGCGTTTATGCAAATTAGTTCCTGTTTATCGGATTCCAGGTTTGCAGTAAAGTTATTCATTGAATATGTGAACTAAAGGAATGCACTTTAAAATGGTGAAACAGAACGTGTACAAAACGTGAAAGCTGATTAACATAATGCTTCCAGTTTCAAGGTTGGAGTTCTGATTTGTTCTAAAAGACAGACAAAGAGAATCCAGATATAATGATGCTGTACTGACAACAACAACAATCATAATAATAATAATAATAATAATAATAATAATAATAATAATAATAATAATAATAATAATAATAATAGTAATAATAATAATAATAATAATAATAATAATAGTCATTATGTTGAGAACAAAAATTGCAGATAATGTATCAATTTGTTTAAGATAATATTGGATTAAATAAGAGAAATGGTTAATTGATCATTTTGCAGGATATTGCTCTCTTACTTCCAAAACGGTGTGTGTGTGTGTTTGGGCGTGTGTTTTTGTGTGTCCATGTTGACTGTGTTGGTGACGTAACGGCCCCTGGTTTCCTCTCTCTATCTATCTCTCTCTCTCTCTCTCTCTCTCTCTCTCTCTCTCTCTCTCTCTCTCTCTCTCGCTCAGTCACACACACACTGACACACGCACACACACACACACACACACACACACACATTCACTGACACACACAAACGCAGTCAGGCAGCAGCAGCAGACGCTCAGTGCTGCTCTCAGTGTGCAGAGCGGAGGAGGAGGACCGTCGGCATGCCTCAGCTCCAGGATTATATATCTCCCCTCACTTTCTCTCTCTCAGGCGCGCTGCTTTTTCCTCTTCTTTTCTCCCGTAGAGTTCACTTTTTCCCGTCTCCTTTCTTTCGGACAAGGCGTTAAGGAAAACCAGCCGTGCGTCATGGTGCGTCTTAGCGCATTATTTCTGGATCTTTAAAAAAAGAAAAAGTGATTTATTTTGCCTGGACTAAAATGAAGTGCTGTTTCTGTTTGAAGGAGAAGAGAGGCAGCGTTTGGCAGCCCGTGTCTCTCTCTGAATATTTGGCTGCAGCTGCTGGTGATCTCTGTGAAGCCACTGAATAAATCGGCGCTCTCTATAAGGAAAACTGGGTTCCAGTAAGCGGCTTTTTCCTCCTTCCGATTCCCCTCTGTCTCTGACAATGTGCCAAGTCCATCCACCAAACAGAATCCCGTTGATTTGTCATGGTTTCGCTATTTTTCTTTTCCATAATTGATTTTTTTTGGGCTGCATTTTGGATTTTTTGGGATTTCACAGGCCCGTTTTAACATCAAATAACGGCGGTGCGCGCTTGTGTGTGTGAGTGAGTGTTTGTGTGTGTGTGTGTGTGTGTGTGTGTGTGTGTGTGTGTGTGTGTGTGTGTGTGTGTGTGAGCGCCTCTACCTCCTTTCCCCCCTCTCCCTGCTCTGAGAACTCACCCTGTGATTTTTTTTTCCATCCAAGGCTTACGCTGCAAAGTTAAATGCTGGATCTATATTTCAGCGACCATTTTTGGCTGTAAAAATGCTGAGCGGCGTCCTCTTGCTGAGCGTCCTCACGGTCACCAGCCTGTCACCGTCCGAAACGGAGAGCCGCAAAACTTCAGCCTCCAAAGAAATCTGCAAGACCCGCTGCACCTGCGAGGAGCGGGAGAACATTCTGAACATCAACTGTGAGAATAAAGGATTTACCACTATCAGTCAGTTCCAGGCGCCCCCAAATAAAATCTCCCAGTTTTTTCTAAATGGAAACTTCCTGTCACGGCTTAGCCCCAATGAGTTCGTCAATTACGGCAATGTTACCTCATTGCATCTGGGGAATAACGGCTTGCAGGAGATACGAACAGGTGCTTTTAACGGGCTGCGCTTCCTGAAGCGTCTCCACTTGAACAATAACAACCTGGAGGTGATTAAAGAGGACACCTTTGCAGGACTGGAGAGTTTGGAGTATTTACAGGCAGACTATAATTATATCAGCACCATAGAGCCAGGTGCTTTCAGTAAACTGAATAAGCTCAAAGTGTTGATCCTAAATGACAACCTGCTGTTGTCTTTGCCTCCCAATATTTTCCGGTTTGTGCTCCTCACCCACTTGGATTTACGTGGCAACCGACTCAAGAATCTGCCGTTTGCCGGGGTTTTAGAGCACATAGGTGGCATCATGGAGATCCAGCTGGAGGAGAACCCGTGGAATTGCACCTGCGATCTGATTCCCCTCAAATCCTGGTTGGACACTATTTCAGTCTTTGTGGGGGACATAGTGTGTGAGACGCCATTTAGGCTGCACGGTAAAGACATCACGCAGCTCATAAAGCAGGATCTGTGCCCACGCAGGAATGCTGGTGAGCGTGTGCACCCCCCCTCTGACTCTCACTTTCAAGGGGCCCTGCCCCCGACCTACCAACCAGGCATTATCACCCCCACCCGTGTACCGAAAGCCTCCCGCCCACCCAAAATGCGCTACAGGCCCACCCCTCGCATCACAAAGGACAAACATGTTTTTGGGCCTATAATGGTTTACCAGACGCGCTCCCCTGTGCCCATGTTATGTCCCAGTGTGTGCGTGTGCACGTCACAAAACCCTGACAGCGGATTGAACATCAATTGCCAAGAGCGAAAGTTGCATAACGTCAGTGAGCTGAACCCCAAGCCGTCCTACCCAAAGAAACTCCACCTGACCGGTAACTACTTACAAATGATTTACACAACTGATCTTACTGAGTACAGCTCACTGGAGCTGCTTCATTTAGGAAATAATAGGATAGCAGTGATTCAGGAAGGAGCATTTGAGAATCTAACAAACCTGAGACGGCTCTATCTGAATGGGAATTACATTGAATCACTTTCTCGATCGCTCTTCCTTGGCCTGCAGTCACTCCAGTATTTGTATTTGGAATATAACATCATCAAAGACATTTTACCACAAACATTTAACTCTTTGCATAACCTTCAGCTGCTTTTTCTCAACAACAACCTGTTAAGATCGCTCCCTGACAACGTTTTTGGTGGCACCATGCTAACGCGACTCAACTTGAGGAATAACCATTTCTCCTACCTGGCAGTTCGAGGGGTTCTAGATCAGCTTTCAGCATTCATCCAGATCGACCTACAGGAGAACCCCTGGGACTGCACTTGTGACATCGTGGCGCTCAAAAACTGGATGGAGCTGTCCAGTACCAGCGTAGTGGTTAACGAGATCACTTGTGATTCGCCCTCTAAACACGCAGGTCGTCTGCTGCGCTCGCTTCGCAACGAGGCCATCTGCCCCGAGCCCAGCGAGGCGCCCCCGCCACAACAAGCACCCCCAACAACAGCCCCAACATTAATAAGCCCTGGCACTGAGGCCAGCTCCCCTTCCTCCTCTTCTTTTAGCTCAGTCAGCCCCACTGAATCCCGATTCCACACTCCCGAGTTACACCCCGAGGTCCCACTTTCAGTCCTGATTCTTGGGCTTCTTGTTGTTTTCATCCTGTCAGTCTGCTTTGGCGCAGGCCTCTTTGTTTTTGTTCTGAAGCGTCGCAAAGGAGTGGAACATGTCCCCACAGGCACTAACAACATCGATCTCAACTCGTTTCAAGTGCAATATGGCTCCTACGCTCCTGAACCAACCCAAGACAAAACCTCTGAAAGCCACGTTTATAACTACATCCCCCCATCTGTGGGCTCCATGTGCCAAAACCCTATTTACATGCAGAAGGACGGCGAACAGGTGGCGTACTACCGCAACCTGAAGGAGCTTAGCTTTGGGCCCCTGGACGTAAAAAAGGATGTCCTCACCCGCAGCCCAGGGGCCTACACTATCAGCACAATGGATTTTATGGATAAATCTCCAACATCATGCAGTTTGACCACCCCGGAACCTCCGGAGATGTTGTATCAAAATTTAGGTGAGAGGCCCCACAAAGAGCTTCCCTCGGCTGCAGGCGTCCCTCCTTTCCATTACAACTTTTGCACTTTACCTAAGAGACCTTGCATTGTGCCCCCCTACGAGGCTGCAACAGCCCGGCGGCATATCACCAACCAGGACAGGTTGAACAAAACAGTGCTGTATGGGACCCCTAGGAAATACTACGGGGCTGAACATCTTTCCAAAAACAACGAGCACCCGCTTCTGCTCCCTGGGAAGCTAAAAGCAGAACCAGACTACCTGGAGGTTCTGGAGAAACAGACTGCGATGAGCCAACTGTAAGATAGCAACAATGCCCCCCGCCCCCCAGGTTCTGTGCAGCATTCATAATAATCACGCAGTTACTGTAATAATAGCCCTCTCTATATATCTATCTTATCTATCTGTGTTCAATCCTACATGATTGACTGGAAGCGAATCCTTTGACGATCTTTCTTCTCTCTTCCTTTTCTTCTCTTTCTTTCTTTTCAAGATGTATAAAAAGGAGTATAAGAATTATATTATTATGCAGTTCTATATTTTCTCCGGGAAGGTATAAATTATTTCTTCTTTTTGGAAAAAGTAAATTCCAAAAGACTTTGATGACGGCAGGTATACAATGGGCAGGTCTGTATTCAAATACGGCTTTGTGTTTTTTCATAAAACTGTATTTTATTTTCCCTGTGATAAACAGAAAACGTATGAAATAATTATTGTTTGTAGAAGAGGACATGCTACAGATTGACATTCCTGTATATACTTAGCAGACACAGATAAATGGTGAGTGTTAAACCATACAAAAGAGAACCTTTTCAAAATCGAACAAGCGGCAAAATCTTACTCTACTTACTCCAGAAAGTGCCTTTGCACTCAACTATTTTATCAACAATGCTCTCTGCGAAATGGAAATGTTCCTCTTTTGAAAGTGCTGTATTTTAAAGAATCAAATCTTTATGTAAAATAGAAGACTTATTTGTCTGTTTAAAAAGAAAAAAAGAAAAAAATGAGACTGAGTGTGAAATGATATATGAGTTCTTGATGAGGAGAATCATGTTTCTTTGCTTTGAATATGAAGTGTCTTTGGATGTACAACTTATAGAGAATATTGTATGCTATAGGGGAGCAATACAGCGCGGCGAAAATACGCCATTAAACTTTCACTGAAGCACTTTGTCAAGACCCTGAGCCTGAGGTACATTTTGTTTACACTTGAGTATTTTGGATGCTGCGGTGTGCTGTGGTCTGTGCTAACGTGTGTGTGTGTGTGAGTGTGTGTGTGTGTGTGTGTGTGTGTGTGTGTGTGTGTGTGTGTGTGTGTGTGTGTGTGTGTGTTGGGAACAGAGAAAATGCAGCTCCTCTAAGGATTGACGAGGTGGATGTTTTGGAAATTGAATGATAGCCACTGCTTCCATCTATCTACCCTGACACAGCCTTTTTAAATGTTTCTCCAAACTCCCACTCCTCCGTCTGAAACATCCACTCCATCCATCTGATGGTGCGCAGACAGAACTAACGTTTGATGGAGGGGGTCAATATTTCCTCCATCAAGCACAAGGATGTGTCAGAAGATCACCGAGTGCTGTACACTGATTGTATTGTGAAGAGAGATGCACTGCTGCTTCTCCAGCATTGTAATCTTACAGGAGAGGAGAATTGTCATTAGTATAGCAATTAACAGTAGTGAATGGCTCCTTGTGGATAAGCAGTAAAAGGAAATGTGCCGGTGGTGAAACAGGGGGGTAGTGTGCAGTATGTCACTGTCTCTGCTAGAAATCCTTTCTGCAGCATTCCTTTGCTTCCTGTCGTTCAGAAATGACACCAGTTATGTAGATTGAAAGAAATGTGACACTTTTTTAACAGCCGCTGCTTCTGCGGCATTGAAATCTTACAGGGGAGAAGAATTGCAATTAGTATAGCAATTGACGGTTGTGGATGGCTCTTGTGGAGAAGCAGTGAAAGGAAGTGTAGTCTGCAGCACAAAGAGCTCTGCTAGAAACCATCTTCAGCGCTTCTCCGCAACCTGCCATTCATAAATAACGCAAGTTTGTGTGTATTATCCTCCCCGTGCATTTACAGGCCTGTCCTCATCTCTTCCCCAGCCAAGCGACATGGAGGAACTGTGCAACTCGCTCTAATGCTAATTCTGTTTTCTGTCCTTCAACTCGAGTTGACATTGGCTCTTTGTATCCCCTGTGAATGGTCTCCCAGCGGCCAAATTCTTCTCCCCCCACCCTTTCCCCTTTTGTATGCCCAGCCCAACCCTTCTCCACCTCTTCCTCTGTCTTTTGTCCCCATGTCACCCCCACCCCCCCTTCCCTGGATCTCAGCTGACTATTGTGTAGCTGTCCAAGGTGCTGAAATGTTGCCGGTAACAGGGCCACGTTCCAATCTGACGGCTGGGACCTGAGAGCCCTGCGCGGAGACGAGCAAGCCCACTTTTTTTATTTTAAGAGTTAGGTTGCAAAGTGCTGTGCTTTGTGGAAGTCTGTTAAAAGTCTGACTTTTTGTTTTGCTGGAAATCTTTTTCTGCAAAAAAATAGGTCTGTCTAAGCTTGAGGGCAGTGGAGGAGTCCCTGCATATTGTATGTGAGCTGGTTATATTTGCTGTGTTGGTCACTACATGAGTTGGTTGCACTGAAGGAATGTTGCACATTAACTCTGGGTCCACTTGCTGTTTCTTTTCTGGAGGGTCGAGTGTGTTAGTACCGCAGCCTTATTTTCACAATATTAGCCATCATTTCTAATGGTTATGACATCATTGTACTCACTTATCCTATTGCTGAGCTCTGAGAACAGTGATATCGCTACAACAAAGACAAGGCAAGAAACACGAGCGGCCAGTCAGCTTGGTTCAGACAGATTATATAAACCACTTTATTCGGAGGTAAAAGCACACCCGGAACTATTTTAATAATTGTCTTTGTACACTGTTTTCACAGAGAGTATATAAAGAAATCAACATTTTGTACACAGCAGAACGTGATACAACACGTGCACCAACTCGTGACAAATCAAAGGGCAACTTTAGATTTGTGATTTTCACCAACTGTGAGCGGACTTTACACTTCCTTTATGCAATGCATTGTGGGGGAATACTGTCTTTAAACAGCACATTAGAAAATGCATACTTTGTTGGGTCACAGTAAATAGTTTGGGTAAGAATTCCATCGTTTGTTTTAGCTTTCTCTTCCAAATAAGATTGGTTAAACTTGTTCACAACTGATGCCGTGTTGTTCCTTTCCCAGATCTGAGCAAAGTTCTTATTAGATATGAGTGATGGCCAAAACAGGAGTTTCTGTTGAAATCCTTGATAATGAAGGCTTTCCGTCATCACATCTGCTGTCCCAGACTCCACACTGTTACAGTCACATCCATCCATCTAGTAACAATTGGGGCATTGACATCAGAGAATCCCCACCGGTTCACAATTCTTCCATGATAGATTGTTTCAATAAACTACCAGCCAGGAACCTCAGTAAGCAGAGTTTTTGGATAATATTGTTTGCAGCAAAATTGCGTTCCAGAGCGAACGAGCTGCAGCTCTGAACACCTGAAAAGAACATTCTCCTTTAATGTTGTTTTGCTTTCACCGCTGCATGAAACACCTCATTTACTGCAAATCCTGATATTTTCTCTACCTGTTCCCTTTTTTTCTTTTCCCCCTTTATGCATTTACTCGAGGCCCCTTAGTGCCATAACTTTTTTTAGACGCCGTATCGAGTAGCTTTCATCCGCGGCTTTCTGGTGCAAAGGCACTCGGCGAGCAGGGGAGATGCTGCGGTAAGCAGAGCTGTGAATGCTGTCATGTGGGCTTCCTTTTTTTAACAAGCTTCGCCATTTCAGCTGCTGTGTGAATGGGAGGGGAGCATAAAGAGTGTGAGAGAGAGAGAGAGAGAGAGAGAGAGAGAGGGGGGGGTGGGAAGGAGAGAGGGAGAGAGAGAGAGGTCGGGAGAGATGAATAAGGAGAAAGAGAGAGAGCCGTTCATTCCTCTCCTTTGCTGAAAATGGAGTGATTTTCCTTCCTTGGGCACAATAGGTCCTCTGTGTCTTTTTAGTGGCAGTGAAGGAAAGAGAGCTCGCAATGCACACACATATACACACACACACACACACACACACACACACACACACACACAAACTCACAGGGGATATAAGGGAGGGTTGGAACATGTGCAGCCTTGCACACCAATGAGGAAGCTTTCTCCCCAGAACACTCTCCTCTCTTATCTTGCAGCCTGGGACGCTTGTGTGTGTCTGTGTGTGTGTGTCTGTGTGTGTGTGTGTGTGTGTGTGAGTGTGTGTTTTTAGTTAATGAGTGAATGTGTGACTGAGTGAGGGAGTGCATCTATATATTCATATACTGTATGTGTCCCCGTCAATATCTCTGCAGAGGTGTCCTCTTTTTTCTCTGTAGATAAGATTGAAATGTATAAATGGGTATTTTGTGGATAATGCTCTCCCTCTATTCCTCTCTCTGTCTACCTCTCTCACCCCTTATTTCGCTCTGTCTCCCTTCGTTCTGTTTCTCTCTCTGAATGATATGATAGAGGACTATAAATTGGTATTCCTACAGTGTGGCTCAATATGTGGATAAGCGATACAGAGATGACTTTGAAGCATAAGGGCTGTTGCTTTGAGTTGATTTATAATAGCCGTTTCAAGGGCCTTCTCTGTACGTGTGTAGTGTGTCGGCATTTTTCTGACTTTTGTGCACTTTGCTTTGTGTTACGCCGGCTTTTTCCACACATGCGATTTTAATCATTCACCGTAGATTGCTGCAATCGATTTCCACTGCTAACTGCTCTGTGTGTGTGTATGTGTGTGTGTGTGTGTGTGTGTGTGTGTGTGTGTGTGTGTGTGTGTGTGTGTATGTGTGTGCGCGTGCGTGTGTGTGTGTGTGTGTGTGTGTTTGTGTGCTCTATCATGTGTATATCCTCATTCCATCAGTCAATTTAGCCATTCCCCTTAACTCATTTTCAATTATGTTCACGTCATCCTGAGCTGTCAGTTCTTATTCTGAGGTTTGTGTTTAATTCGACTCCCCTGTGCTCAGTGCTTCTCTCTGGGAGCAAGTGTTACGTTTAGCTTTGTCCTCGTAGCTTCTTGAACTTGGGCATCAGCATTGTGTCAGATTTAGCAGAGGTGGATGTTGGGCAGGGGATTTATTTTACTTTCACCATCGATGACATTAAAGTATGAGAGAGAGAAATTTGCTCTCATTTGAAAAGCCAGTTCTGGTAAGAAGTGTCTCCGCTGTGTCTGCAGATGAGAGGCAGACTGACTCCAGATTACTGCTTCATGTGTCATTACTCTGCTGGTTCTCAAAGAGGTTGTCTGTCTTGTCTTGCTTTGGAGCACATTTTGTAGTTAAATGTTTACGCTGCCTGTACGCAGGTCCGGATTAACCTCGTTGTTGAGCCCCTTAAAATACAAGTTACCCCAGAAAGTAATCAGTGCTCTGTGCTTGATTAAACACAAATGTGTGCCATGTTAGAAAAATATCAATTAAAAGATAAAACTACATGTGACACTGGGGCCCTTTACCATGCAGTGCCTCAATAGTATGACACGTGTATTTTCCATTTCAGTTTTTCAGCAGATAATTTGAGGATGTCGGGGCCCCTGAGGGTCTGGGGCCCAGTTATCTGTTGGTTCTTCTATGTTTGATTCACATAATCAAACCCCCAGCTTCACTCAGCATTCACTGGTAATTGATTAATTGCAATTGTGTTGGGGAAACTCCATCACTAGTGCACAATATCAATGTAAACCTTTTATATTTACTTGCTATCTCATGGCCCTGTATGAAACCCTTATGTATGTTATCTTATATTATTATTTATATATATATATATATATATATATCTATATATTTAACAATAAGCTCAAACAATTAGGCCCTCTTTCCAATTTCTTATATTGCAAGCCGGGTCTCCGTTCACATACAATAAAACATTATAATAATAAAATCAATTATATTTTCAGGGAAATTGATTTTGTCACAGATTACCTTTGTTTTTGATGTATCACAAATATGTTTCTAATCTAAAGTCTGTGGAACTTTGCATATTAAGGAGGAGGTCAGGCTGCATGGGTGTCCCGTGTAAACACAACTTCACATCCGTCATTTCAGTAACAATACAAACAAACTTATTTTAAGATCTCTCCACGACAGTGACTGTGTTCACATGTGACCTGGTGACCTTTGAATAGCTGCAACTGATTGAAAAAGACACAGCCTTCTATTAACACTTGAGTCAGACTAGATTAACCTGCTCAGCCTTTAAACAGGTTTCTATCCAGTGTAATGACCTAGATGACCCTTTAAAAGCTCTGCCATCTGATGCGTGTATGAATTGGCCGCGTCACACTTATGTGATACGATCAGCCATTTAAACTGAGCTATGGGGCTGAAATTCTCTCAGCGAGCAATGTGGCATGTCTGCGGATGATTTACTGTTTGAAAGAGAAATGGTGGCATCACCGCTGCCTCGGTCTAAGGATCTTTAACAGACACTCAATATCGCACGTGCAATATTAGCAAAGCACAAGTCTGCTTCTGTAATTTAGAGGAGGAAGCGCACTGTGTCGAGCTTTCCCTGCCCTACAGAAGAAAGCGGAGCTGTCACAGTCAACCAAGCAGAGAGAGACAGAGCTGCTCTGGGTGCAAGGCATACTGCAGTGAGGTGGTTACATGTGATTAAAATGTAATTAACTCCTTTGCATGTAATAAGTGAGCCTGCTGAAATCTTAATGTTACTGTGATTGTGCTTGATTGAATAATGGTTGTACAGTTGTTCATGTACAGGCAGGTTGCAGTATTGTCAGTTGCTATCTCGTTGTACAGTTTGCCTCTTGTAGCTCATGATTTTTCGCCAAACTCCAAACACCAAACACCAAACTCATTAACTTGGTTTCCAACCACAGAGTAAACTCTGACAATCCCACTTTACGCTCGTTTCCCAATACTGAAATGCAAACAGACACAGTTAGTGACTAGCCGGTGAACATACTGGAGCATTTACCGAGTCAGAGACGGTTATTTCCCTCAGGAGTTCAGAGCTAAAAATAGACTGAATGCTAGACTTAAATTTGTTAGGTGGACAGAATCACGACTCTCAACGAAAGCTAATATATTTCTGTGTCTGCTGTATATGCAAAGGCAAGTGTTTGCTAACATGTTCACACTAACAACATATTTTTTCTGTTGTTGCAGTTTTGCCTGTATTTGACAGTGGAGAGGGGAGGAGGTGACATGCAACAGAGGTCACGGGGCCAGATTCAAACCGGGGACATTGAAGTTTTATGGCATTAGCTGTAACCTCTCAGCTACCAAGTGTTCCATCATGCTAACAACTTTAATATATCAATGTTGTGTTTACAGCTAGTTGTGATGCCTCCTAGTGGCCAAAACTATATTATTGTAGCTTTGAAAACAAGAAGAAAATAAATATTTTATGAAAATTCTGAATCCAAATTTTGTCTGTAGCACCATCCCATTTTATATCATGACTTGTGCATTTACAAAGCCATTGTTTAATACGTATTTTAAAACCTGCTTTGTTCCAATAATGTGCCAGCATTCTTCTTGTTCTCTGACTTCTTCTCGCACATATCTTGTCAAACAGTTGAAACTAGCTGCACTATAGTGTATTGAGTCACCATATTTGACGATACATAATTGAACCTCACTGTAATGGTAGACAGTTTTATTGTTGCGTGTTGTATTGTTGGCATTGATCTCTCGTGCAGCACTGAGTGAGGCACCTACAGGATGTCAAAGGGGTATCACACAGTTGTATTTGGCAGTGGGATCTATCAGCTGCTCTTTGTTCCTGATATCTTCAGGCAGTGATGTCGTGCATATGACACTGACTGCAGCGGCTGATTTCCAGAGTGATAAGAAAGGTTTAGCTTGTCTGTGTAAAGGGTTGAATGTCAGAGGTGTTTGAAGCAGCAGGCAGATTATGTTGCGCTGCAGTCTCAGGTCCCCTGAGGGGTGTTAACTGATTGTGTTCTGACAGGAACCTGCAGAAAAGCTACCTTTCTAATTTGACTTTTGATGTTCTGTATCTGAAAGCGAAAATATTTATGTGCCAGATCCTCTGTCAGGCAACATTAGTTGATAAAAGCAGCTGTTTCCGATGAAATCTGCCAGTCTACTAATGACTCACTAACTCATCTGCCCCTTTGGAGATTAAAAGGACAGACTCATTTGGTTTCAAGTCATTCTAGCTCTTACATGGTGCTTTACGCTGATCAAGGTTCATGTACTTTCCCCTATCAGTGTACAGTGTTGGATATCAGAGATGTTGAACCTGCTTGTATCTGTTTCACGGTGATACCACTTTGATCCAAAGTACTTTGGTATTGGGTGTAAGAGGTTGTCTTGCACGTTGTATCCGACTACATCTGCAGCCTGGACTTTCATAAGGTAGGGCCCTAAAACATGAGCGTTCCATTCATGAAAAATGTTATCAATACAACATAACACAATACTGTGAGGTAAACATAACATTGTGGAATTGTTTTTGCTTAGTCTAATCTTAACACTTTGTTATACCTTTCAGACCCAAATGACCTGTTGTTTGTGTGGTGTAACTCCTCAGATACAAATCATCATATCTTTAAAAAATTTAAGATCTTTCAAATGCAGTCTGTACAGTTTTAAAAAATGTTATACATGTTCCTACCATTTCAGACAGCCATTGATTTATATTAATGTTCGTACGGTTGGAAAATCAACAAGCAACACTCTTGAAACTTACTTCTGATGATTATCTCACACACTCCATCTGGATTTTCATACAGTAGATACACAAATGGAAATCAATGGATGGCACGAATGGTAAAATAAACACACTGAAGAACTGTAAAAGAGTGCAGCCTGCATTTGAAAATTGTCAGCAAAATGATAAAGTATGAATATGATGTATGATTGTAGTTTAGGAGTTGCAAAAAAACTAAAACTTGCACACACAGGTACAAATTGAGTCTTATTTTGTAGTTTCTGCCATCATTGTTACCTCCACCAAGGAGGTTGTGTTTTTTAGTTTGGTTTGTTGGTTTGTTTGTCTGTCAGCAGGTATCAAAAGGGCGGATACACACATTATTCTTCACTTGTGGAAACGACCTGGGCGGAAGTCTGCACTCTGCACTCTTTTAGTTCCTGATGGCTTTTATTTGTTTGTTTCATCTCAGTGATTAAGACCCAGATATTAATAAACAAGAATTATCTTTGAACTATAAGGGGCAATTCAATCTTAAACTTAATACTTAAGCCAGATAATAAATGTTTGTGAAGCTTTCAGCTGTATCTCATGGACTTCAACAGTGGTCTGATATGATGTAGAAATATGTATGCTGAAGTTAAGATATTTTTTGTAAGATCAATAATAGCCTTTGACACTCTATAACCAAAGCTGTATTATATATTAGCTGACCCTTAGCTAACCTATTAGCTGACCCTTAGCTAACCTTTTTATGAGGCAAGTGTCTGAAAATAATATTGTCTCTTATAAATCACTCCTGAAGCTAGTTGTAGGCTACACTGTTTGCCTCCATCTGGATGGAGTATTTCTGTGAGTAGTTCTTCAGCTAGGTGACTGTGGTCCATCTATATTACTGGGTGTAAGACATCCTGTAGAGTTCTACATAAGTTGTTTTCAGCTGGACAGAGGTGTTTAGCTGCTGGTGGGATTAGAGTTCCCTCTATCTCCAATCTTTGGTTTGTGTAGAGGTCGAAGGCGCTCGACCAGGAGGCTCTTTCTGTGACAGGAGGATGTAGAGAGAGGAGAATCAATTACGGACAGAGATGCTGGGAGAGAGGAAGACTGATAAAGATGTAGAAGAAAATCAGAGTTACAGCAGCATGGTGGGAGGAGGAAGAGACAAGACAGAGACGAGAATCAATGCATTTGGATCAATAGGGTCATTGGGTTTGCTAAGAAGGACTCCTATTCATATGTAGGAATGTGTGTATGCAGTAGTGTGTTTGGACATTTACCACTAGCAGTGTTACAAGGCTGCTTCAAGGTTGGTTTCTTGAGTTGGTCACTGTTGTTCACAAGAGATTTTCCTCAAATCGACAAAGACACAATTAGGAAGAGAAACTGAGAGAGAAGAGAGTATTCAAATTAAGAGAACCCACCCTGAGGGTTTAGTCATTCAGCAGTCATTTGCACCACTAAAGGCCCTTTAGTGGTGCATCGTAATTAGCAAGTGACCCTACACTGAATGTCGCACAGTAAACGGAGGGGCTTTGAGGGCGATGAGGGTCCAGGACCCTTGGGCACAGGGATTCTATACATACTGCTGGAACACCCTGTCGAATCTTATCAGGTAATCAAATATGTGTTGTCAGTGGTTATAAGCCTTAAAGATATGGATCAAAAAAGACCTGTTACACAAACTAGTAGGTTTTTAGCACCAAAAGAAGGAATACAAGAAGATGACACCGACCTCTTGTAACCGTAGTAAAAATGTGAACATATTGTTAATATTGATAATCGCGTCTAGTGAGAAATCAATAACGTATTGTTGTTGTTGTGTTCATAACCTTGACCTTCCATTTATAAACATATTTATTTGAATCCAAACCACGATAGCAATAACGACCGATAACACAGATGTAATCGTCTGATAATATTCCAAATGGGTGGCTGGAATGAGTGAACAGCTTCTCTAATGACCCTTGTGAATAAACATCCATATATACCGATACAAACAACATATAAAAGGTAGTCTTTATAACGTTAGCTCATGCCTAAAAATCATCACATTTGGACTTGTTCTTCATTACCAAAAGTAATCCGGGTGATTATTATCTACAGTGCAAACAGGAACTGCCAGTAGCTAATATTGCATGGCAATACATACCAAAATGTTTGACAAAAAACTATTAACAAAATGTCCACTTACTGGAAAATTTGGCGTTTAGTCACATCTCATGGCCTCAATCAGTAAATGGGGTTTGATGGATGGATGTCTTTGGATGGAGCATATCCCATCAGCTGAAAGTTCTGGAACATTTAAATAAGTGGAACTTGTGCTGAGAATTATTTGCTACACCCTTATTTACAATGCACTGTAAATAATGAACCTTCAAGCTCTGGATGCACCTTAGGTTGAACCCATCCAACAGATTGGTATCAGTCCCAATATGGACCTTCTGGAGTGGATCAGGTATCGGCCCGTTGTGACCGATCCACATACAAAAAGCTTCTCCATCATTGTCATAATGAAATCCAGTTTTTTTGCTAACTACATGCTGTTACATGCATTACGTTTTATTAAGTCTATTACTTTACATAAACATGATTCCAATGAGTTCCATGCAGTCAGATATGCAGATTTAAAATTGAGAAAAAGAGAGCACTGGTATCAGATCACTACTCTGTGTAACTCAGATAGCCTGAGTCGAGGTGTTATAAAAGGTATTGGGATAGAAAATGTTGGATTGTTGTAACCCTACTTCAAGCTTAACTGAACAATATTAGTGGAAAAAACTGTCCTAGAACTTTTATATGAAAGTACTAATAATCTACTTTCAATTTGCTACAATTGCTATTTATACCTCTGTTGCAACTAGTTATCTACTATCTTGCTGCATCAACCGCAATTAGCTGTTGTCCAATCTGTGTGCCCAGGAGACCAGAGCATTAGCATTTGAACTTTTGCCTAATATGGTTTTGAACAGGACCGGATTTGCTCTGGACTCGGTCTTCACTTAGTCTCAACTGCATATGGACTTGACTCAGACTCGACTTTCCTTGTCTATAGCTTAACTTGCTATTGCTTGGTGTAGCTAAGCAATAGCCGAGGGTTTTAAGAGTAAATGTAAAACATGTCTTCTGTGGAACCAGTTCCATTGCACCACTTTAATTGTGAGTGAGGGGTGGAAGAAACCAAGGGAGAAAGAAAGGAGAGGACTGAAAGGGAAAGGAGAGGAAAGGAAGTAGTGGTGCACAAAGAACAATGTACAAAGGATATGAAGGAAACAAAAATGAAAGTAGGGAGAAAGTGAGAAAAAAGTATAATTAATTATCATTTCAACACAAAATGGAGAACTAAAGAGACTACAGTCAGAAAAAAACAGACAGAAGGAAGGGAAGTAAGAAAAGATGAAATGAAGCAATAAGGAGAGGAAGACATGATGGGAGGAAGGGGAGGAAACATGTGGTAGAATGACTGAACATGGGATGAATCCCACTGATTGAACTGTAACTCAATCCTGAGGCTATTTTTGTCACTGTGCTTTTCACATCACTACTAAGCCCATGTTTTGAATAAAGTACAGCTTTAATAGAAATATTCCTTTGACTAACATGTGATATATAAGATTGATTACGAGTTTACGATGGAATAAAGAATGGATGAAGGAAAGGAGAGAGGGAGCAAAGTGAGAAGAAAGAAAAGTAGAGCAGGGGCTTTTATTCTTCTCTGGTTCAAACTTTATAGTCCCTTAAGGTTCTAAAATGTAGTTTCCACACAAGGTTTACACTATAAACACATTTTAAAACTTTAAATCACAATAACCATAACATCACAGTAAAAGCCCATGGCAACAATAAAACGCTAAAGCAATCCCTTTCCTCATGCACCTCCAGCTTATAGAACAGCATCACTTAATAAGAGCAGAGAAGTCAATTATTATTTCATTGTCGGAGGCTATATAGACAATAAATGAGTGAATGGATGAATGGATACTCGTGCAGGGCTCAGTGTTAATTGTTTGCTCTTTAATAGACTGCTTCTGCTTCTCTGTGTGGCTCAACACAATGTGGACAAACTCTCTCCTCAACGCTCACTCGCACATTTTCCCACTCAAGGTAACGCTCGTCTTCTGGGAAGCAGTGAGCTGCGATCATTCAGTGATGGATTCTATCATTTGTTTAGTTACTTTGCAGTTTCCCTGCTCCGCATTGATTATTTTTGTTCTTGTTTTCTGTCCTTGTTAGTTATATAATATAATTCCAAGTGTACATTTGCCCCACAACGCTGCTTCAATTTTTGCTTATTTCGTCTTTCCAATTGTCTACGTCCCCTGGGGGTCCTAATGTAGAACACATATATGTGGCAAGCTAGCAATTCACACACTCGGATTAATAAACCAAGAATTAATAAATTGTCCCTACTCATTGCTAAATTGAGGACATTGTGGCGCAATTATTTCTCAATTTACATGTGTGCCAGCACGGAAGTTAAGCAATGTGGAAAATGTATTTTAGAAACCTAAAGAAAACAATATC